>NC_041224.1:46961768-46981789 GCF_002837175.3 Physeter macrocephalus
ACCCTTCCTATCCCACCCCTCTAGGTGGTCACAAAGCACCGAGCTGATCTCCCTGTGCTATGCGGCTGCTTCCCACTAGCTATCTATTTTACATTTGGTAGTGTATATATGTCCATGCCACTCTCTCACTTCGTCACAGCTTACCCTTCCCCCTCCCCATATCCTCAGGTCCATGCTCTAGTAGGTCTGTGTTTTATTCCCGTCCTACCACTAATCTCTTCATGACATTTTTTTTTCTTGGATTCCATATATATGTGTTAGCATACAGTATTTGTTTTTCTCCTTCTGACTTACTTCACTCTGTTATGACAGACTCCAGGTCTATCCACAGAGGTTAGGATTTTTCTGATTTGCTTTGGCCATTGCCTTTCTGAACAATGTCATTTGATGAACTACTTTTCATGATTCTTGTAATTTTAACTCCTTTATTAATTTTAACATCAACTGTTTCATTTGCATTTTCTATTTGCTAATATCTTAGTTTCATATTTGTTTTTATTTCTTTAATTGAATGATATATTCCAGAATATTTAGCAGATCCCGTTGAACATCAGCTGGAAACCTCTTAGTCCTTTATAATCCATGAGTCAGTTGTAAGGATATCCCCAGATTGAAAATGTGATGATCTCTTACGAAAGATTACCCATTTCCACTGTCTTTAATCATATATTCAAACATCTCTTGATGTGGCAGGCAGTCTTCTGCATACAAGGCAGTATTTGTTTCAGTTCTATATCACAGTGTAATGCTTCTGAAGATATTTTAAGTCACGATTAAAAATCCAAACTTAATATTTAGCTGCAAGCAATGCTACTGCTGCAAATAATTCAACGAAGGTGAAAACTGAATGAAGAGATGCCTTCTACACGTGGCTAAGTTCATGCATAGGCAATGACACTCATTATTTGTGTGACTCACAATTGTAACTTAGACTCATGAATTCATTCAATAAATATTTACTTACAGTCTAATATTGGTGAGCATTGACCTAGGTACTAAGGAAACAGGGTGAGTAACACAGATAAAATCTTTACTCTCATTAAGCTTGTGTTCTTCAATTATAAGAGGCACCATATTTCAGAAATGATAATGTAGAGAAATACATAAAATATGTATCTCAGAATAGAGGAAAAAATGATGTACCTTTAAGGTCTTTCAGATATTCTAATTTGACTGTTTTTAGTGCATTTAATTTTATTAAAACATCTCCCAAAGAGACTGCTTTAGTATTCACATATTTTCCTTGAAAAGATATTTCTTTCATTATATAATTTCTAATGCAGAATTTTGCAGTTTCATGTAACAAATGATGTAAAACCCAGACTTTCTCTTCTTCCTTTTTTTTCTTCTATAAAAGAAATGAACACGGAATTTCTATAGGATACATTCCATTTATTTTCTCTGTACTCAGACATGGAAAATTATATATGGGGAGGGAGGAAGGAGTATATATATATATATTCATGATGGTGGAGCTGGGTAGAATTAAAACAATTCACACATCAAGCCCTCACTTCAAAGCCAGGAAAACTTCCAACAGACACAATACATATATATATTTTTTATATTTACATGTGCATATATAATTTATATATGTTACGCTTTGATACACACATATTTCAAAAAGCAATACAGGGAAGTTAGTAGTGGATTTTTTTCAAGTGAGTGCTAACATATCATATGTTCCAAATTCAACAGGAGAATCACTGCTAATTGTATTTGAAAACTGCCAAGTAAGCATGTACTTTTATGTGTAAATGTGGACATAATCTTTGATGTTCATGGGAAGTGATTCATGGCAAGTTTCTACAGTATACCAAGGAGATGCTTTAAAGCTGGGTACTGACACTTTATCTATTAGTCTATAAACAATACTATTTGCTGCATGCTCTGTCACTGAAATAAAACCATGATGGTTCTACAAATAAAGTTTTAATTACTAACACAAACATCCTCATTTTGAAATGTAGTAACCCTGTATATCTCCTAACACAACTTTATTACCAGGTATAAAAATCAACCTAGGGTTTAAAAGTCTTAAAACGTTGATATTTGAAAGGAACAATCTGTGCCCATGCATTTGTTTTTTAATGCAAACAGGTCATATGTCTTAGAAGGGAGTCCGAACTCAGTTTTCTCCTCAGTAAAATGGAGATAATAGTCGTAGCTCACAAAATTGTTACCAAAGTTAAATTAGATATGTGCGCACAGCACACAGAATTTTTGGGCTGCTACTAAAATTGCAGAATGATAAAAATTTGAATTTGATTATTAGTGCCCATAAGTGGATTGGTGTTAACCTGTGCATTTCAGTAACTGACATCAACACCCATAACACAGAGATATTTAATTGCTGATGTTAAGCCTTTGTAATCATTTAGCTCATTAAGCTATCTCGGAGGAAAGAACTGACAGCTAACAATTCTGCAAGATTTCAGAAGATATCTCTGGAGCCCACTGAGACAACTAGTGTCCCTACTTTAGCCCCTTTGATCTTTGATCATCTACTATAGTGAGAAATATCTAAATTATAAAGCTGACTTCCTAGCACCTACCGTATGGCACATAAAACAGTTCACAAACTGGCCTCACCCCAACTTTGAACCTGTTGCACTCACACTCCTAAAGTAGCCCTTACGACATTGCTATTGCCTTACTGACTTTTGTTATTAGTAGTTCACCAGGGGTCTAACCCTCTCTAGATTGTGTACCAAGGGCTGTACCTCAAAGAACAAGAGTTTGGTTGGGGGCAAATCAACCAGTGCATGCATCTCCACATTTCCCAAAATAATCACTCTGGAAAGAAATCCCATTGTTAGCAGATGTTTTTCTTTCACAGATTCCTTGAGATATTAGTAAGATGAACATTTTGAAATTAAATTTTAAGACTGTTTAGAAAAGAGAAGTAAGGTATAGTGCTTCCAGCTCTTCAGCTTCTCTTAGCTCTCCATAAGTAGGTAGGTTCAGGGCAGCCACTACCATGGACCTAAGCAAAGGACACACCTTAAGACACCTTGTGTCTTATTCCTTTTTATATATATGGTAACACGTACAGTGCTTATTACTCATTAGGTAAATTTTTGATGTCTGTTAAATGATAATTCCTGTCCTCTTCCCTTCCTCCCTAAAGCCTACAAAAACCTTAGTTCCTGTAAGAACCTAGTGAAATTTGAATAAAGCAGGTTTGGTGGGCACTGCAGTGACCTGGAGAGCACATACTCACTCTGAAAAGGTTGTCTGACACAACAACCCGCTACTCAGCTCCAGCCTACTGTTGTTGCACTAAAGTGACAACTCAATGTGTTGTCACTCTGAGAAAAATCTCTTCCTATGTTTCATGAGAAGGCAGAAATCCAGAATATTTTGTGAAATCTCCTGGTTTATAAATGTTGGCGATTAAGTTTTATTTCCCATGAAGCACTGTGTAAATCAAACAGAAAACACACACAGGGGACCACTGTGCACCTGTGCTGTAGAGCTCTAAGACTTGGACGTCTCTAGACATTACTACTACGCATCTGAGCTTGAAAAGATCCCCTGCTCCTTCAAATAGACTAGGATGCTAATTGTAAGCGCCCAGGCTCTTCATGGCTGGTTTCCACTGTGCTGTCTCTCCTTATGTAAGAAGTTTGGTCAGTACCTGACTCAAAATTATGACTTTCATTTTAATCAGCAAGGAAGAATTTCTGCACTGTAAAATCTTATTAAGGGAAGTTGATTGCATATTGAATGTGGTCCAGCACTTTCCCAAAGCTCATTTAAGATATTTGATATTTGAGAGAAAAAGCCTATATGGGTATGTTAACTATCCATTTACCTACACTATTCCAAATTCTATCCCTGCACTCTTAGACCATCAGAAAATAGTGTCTTAGACCACATTATCTCAGTCAATCAAAGACACGTCTTCTGAGGTATGGCCCAATATCATGTTCTTTGATTTTATAGATGGATGATATTAAAAAGTATCATATTTAAGAGCATTTTTTGTACTGTTTGGAACACTGGTTGGAGGTAAATTCTACCGTGTGACTTAATACTGCTTTATATTGGAACTCATGTGATAAATTACAGGAAAAATGGTTCCAGGAAAGGATGTTTATCTTCACAGATGCATCTATATATGATATCTTAATGGGAAAATTTTTCTTTAGTTGCCAGGCCAAACTTCAAAAACTACATTAAGTGAGAATAAGAATCCTAGATTTGTTTCTGAGTTTTTGAAGCCCTTACTGACTCTTCCCCTGACCCCCATTTATTTGTCCACTAATGTTAGCACTGATTTTAGGTTTTAGGTAACTGGGAATAACCCAGTTATAACAGTTTGTTTTTATTCAAGTGACTTGATTCTTGGTCATCAATATTTTTAAATTCATCTACTCCATTTTTATAATATTATTGCTTTGTTCTTTTATTTATAAATACAACTTAAAAAAATAAACAGAATTCTATTTATATCATAGATTCTGGTGGTCATCTGCTCCCAAATATCTTCTTCATTACCTATAACAGGGCCTGAAAATTTAACTTTAGAAGTACATTATTTGTGGTTTTCTAGAATTCTTGGAATTCCTAGAATTGTTACCTATCTCTTTGCTTAAAATATATTTATTGAGAATCTTCAGGGGCTGGCACTGACCTAAGCATTGAAGATATAATAGTGAGCAAGTTAGACATATTCCTTTCCCATCATGGAGCTCTCATTCTCACTGGGGAGTCGACAAGAAACCAGGCAATGACAATACAGGGTGGTCAGTATTGTGACAGAAGAAGTATAGAGTAGGACACCTAACCAATTTGGGGGAAACAGAAAGGGCATCCTAGAGGATGTAATATTCAATTTGGGACATGAAGGTCTCAGGCAATGGTGGGAGAGGGGAAAGTTTTTCAGGCAGGGGCTGTAGATACTGCAAGGCTGTCCTTTTCATTGTTGTATCCTCAGGGCTTTGCTCACTGCAGGCATTCAAAAACATTAAATAAGAAATGGGTGATGGAATAGCATGTGTGAAGGTTGAGAGCCAAGTGGGGATAGGTCCTTTGGAGGAACTGAAAGAGTTTGGTTTGGCTGAATTGTAGGGTTCAAGGTGGGTAGGAGGGGGCAAGATGAGACTAGAGAGTCATCCAGCGGCCAATTGAAAATGATTCTTGTGAATCATTCAAATAATATGTACTTTATCCTAAGAGAAAAGGGAAGCCGTGTGTGCTTAAAGAAAACAAACAAACAAGGAAAAACAAACAAAAAAACCCGTTTTGCCTTTTCTCCATAAGAACTTGATCTTTGGCTAACTCTAGTTGGATTCTCTTGGTAACTTGATAAAGGTAGAATGTCAACAGCTTAAGGAGACATTACTGATAGTAAAAATGACCTCTCATTGGTAAATTGTGTCTGGACTAGGAAGAGCTGTAAATGAACCGTAAAAGCCCATTATCGTAGACTTGGGTGTCCTTGACAGTGGACCTGGCAAGCCAATGCCTATGGAATTGCTGCAGGAGATACAGGCTGTTTAGCAGGATGACTTCCAGAGCTGAACTGCTGAACTGCTGGACTGCTGGATTCTGATGAGGAATGTCCAGTAGGCCACCTATGGTTCCCAGTCTCTGTCCTTCTGAGTAGACAGGTGCCAGGTGCAGTGTGTGGTCATCTTGTGAGTCTAATTGTTTAGTTGATCCTAAAGAAAAACCTCGGGGAGCATTGCACCATTGAAAGGTCTTAATAGGAGAGTTGATTTGAACAAATGTGTTTTTATAAATCACTTTAGCTATGGAGGGCAGTTGCCTCTAGGACAGGTTACTCTAATAATATATTAAACTGAGTTAGTTAATAGTCTTGCTGGAATAAGATGGAAGCCTACCAGGGGTAAAAGGGAGAAAAGCACCCCGCTTTTAAGTGGCTCTAACCCCATCAAGTGGGACTTAACAGGCATGTAAACTGGTTTTCGTATCTTTTTGTAGATGGTTCATCTGCCACGTACAGGAGAAAATGTTCAGTTTATTGGCAAGTAAGAACAACCAGAGAAAAAGGGAGAAATACTAAATGGCCATTTATACCACCAGGTCATTTTTTTAAAATCAGCAAATATTGGAAAGGGTTAGTTTTGAATACTGTCTCACTCCTTAACTAGCTATATCTGGGCCTCTCTCAGCTTCAGGTTCTTAGGCAGAAAAACAAAGGGCTTAGACTCAATGACCTCCAAATGATCTTGACTTAGAGGTCCTATGAGTCCTATTATCCGAGTACCACTCATATGCCAAGTACTATATTAATCTCTAAAATCCCTCTCTTCACCCACCATAAGGATATTCAAAATCAAGTAAATACCAAATGCCTATAACAGAAACATCAAGGAATGGGAGCCAATAGCTGGAGTCAGTCCTTATCCAAGGTAGAACTGAGGACTCCATTATTTCTCTTCATCCAAATTTTACCCTGTGAACATGCTGATCACATCTATCACTGAAGAACGTTATTATGTGCCTTAGATTCTTCAAGTGGCAGGTGCTATGGTAGGCTCTGATCGGCCAATCTAGTCTGAGATCACTCAAGACAGACGCCCACAGGTCTAGAGTACTTACTGCAACATTTGCCCACCGTAAACTCTCAGTGACCGCTGATGGTTGGCAGAATTAATAGAGATCATTAATAATTTAGTACTCCTGTGGTCTTCAACCATCTTGAAAAAAGACATAAAAATCCAATATAATTTAAGCTGAATATCTAAAACAAAATGATGTGAAGTGAAAATGATAATAATTTAATTTTAAAAAGCCTGTCTCTAAGAGATCTAAGCACTTGCATATCTTAAAGGGCCACTCAAATGTACTGATATATGGTTATGTGACATTAAGAATTCAGGAGAAAATCTCTGTTTTTACAAAAAGTTTTGAATTAGGAAATTTCAGTGAAAAGCATTGCGTGTACTTCTAGGAAATCTCATCATGATCTCAGTGTAATAGCCATTTGTAAAAGAGCTCTGAACTGAGTCCATGCCAGGGAGCGTTATTGGAAAATGGCCCTCTCTGACGACTTCCTGGAACTCCTCTCTGTGCAAGTCAGCAGCTTGCTTGGCACCAGCTGGCACTAAACTGAGGCACTGGGAAATGTAAGGTGCATTCCTAGGTGACATGGTTTGCACTTTTATAACTTGAGTCTTAAAAGGAGGCAGCCAGACAACAGGTCACATTATTCAAACTATGAGATCAGTCTCCTTTTTAAAAATAAAGCATACAACTAAAAGGGCCACTGAAAAAAATGAAATTGAGGTAATTAGACAAGTATTTATTGCACTGCTGCAGTTTTGTACTAGGCTCAGGGGTGGACAGAAGAAATGATACAGTTCTTTCCTCGTGATGCTGTCCAGACGTTTCTAACTTGTATTCCATGGAACTTCAGCATTTCTCAGAGGGAATTCATAACTGTCTGATTCAAATTTTCCCTTTAAAATATATATCACAGCTATTGTTAAAGAACCATGATTTTAAAAGTCAAATTATGTGCTAATTTTTAATAATCTTGGAAAAAATAAACACATTGATTTATTCTGCCAAATAGCTGTTTCTATGCAGATCTAAGATTAATCTCTTGTTTATATTTACATTTATAAATGTATCATCTATTAAAGAGGTTGCATGAATGTGTTTTACTGTTAGTAGTAGCCAGTTTCACTCATGTAAAATTATATAGACAAGTGCTGTTGAAGTGCTATTCTGCTTACTAGGATGAATCATAATTTTTTCAGTCTAGTATATCCAAAGCAATATACTAAAGTGAATTGGTTGTTGAGACCAAAAGTTTATATGAACATCATCCGTCTTAATTTCATATCTCATAATTCATAGAATTTGATAGATTGTTTCAGTTTTACAAAAGATTCAGTTACTTATGAAAGTTTTAAAACGCCAATTTAGATCATTTCTTAAATAGAAAAAAGGAGCTAGTCATGGGTAAAAATCTTTAGAAATGTTTTTGCTTTACACATGAGATGGAAGTTATTGGTGAAGCTTGGCTTTATTTTTCTAATATTTTGCAACTTCTCCGTTATGGTTATGTAGAAGATCCTCTATGAAGGTGAAAACAACCTAGCTCACTTCATGAACTAGGTTGTAATTATTTTGTAGTAACTTTCTGATATTTAAGCAATTATGTGTATAGTGACAGATCACAGCTCTTTTTTCTGGGAATTGGAAATGGAAAATTTTAGAACTTCTGTTCTAAAAAAGCCTATGAAGGTTTACTTGACTTTTTCCACTGCTGATTTGATAAAAGGAATGAATAATTTTGGATTACTGCTATACATTAAAAGTACAGATTAAGAATATTAAAATTTATAACTGGCTCGTGAATTTGGGAAATTGAGGATTGAGGCAAGGAGAAGACAGGGAAAGTGAGACTATATTCAGTACAACTTGGAAGGGAAAGCTGCCAATTGTAATGAATAAAAAGACTTATGATGCCTTCACCCTCTTCATATAGTTGTTATAACTGGAGCATCTAAGTGCTTTATACCATTAGTCACCACTATACTGCAGTTTCATTCTTACATTTTTTCAGTACCTTTTATACGTATGATTTATGCCTGCAGAATAACTAGAAACAGCATATATGCCTTACATACAGATTCCAGAAAAAGAACTCAGCTACGTAAACTTATTTTTAAAATCCTGTTCTGTAACGATGTTTGTTATAAGACACGTGGTTTTTCCGGTAAAACATACTCTCCTGTAGCTTCACTTTCCATGCATGGACTTCTTCCAGTGCCGTACTCGTTTCTTAAGCTATATCATGGTGGAATCTTATCCTTTATAATGTTTTGGAGAAAGCTGAGGGTGGCGCCTGCACAATTTGATTTGGTGTAAAAATACACACCAAATCTGATTTCTGTTACATTAAGGCGTTCTCTGACAAAATATACAGAACAAGAAATGAAGTGAATTGTGTTTTAGAAATATCTTGCAAGCTTGTTTCCCCGAATACCTGACCACTAATTTTAAAAAATGGATCAAAACCCACTTTAATTGAATATTTAATAGATGATTTAATGTTCAAGTTAAGATACATTTTAAATGCTAAATATAAAAATGATTTGTGTTTGCTTACTGGAAATATTTGTAATACATGTGAATATGTATAATAAACCAATATTTAAAGCAACTTTACCATGGAAGAAATGAAAACACTATCTTCAATTTATAAACATACTACATTCATCAAACTATATGTTTGACTAAGAGTTGGTTTTTATAATATGACTATCATAACATGGATTGCCATTAACAGTAGAAATAGTTTAACTCATTTTTTTAAACGTGTAACATATTTTCCTTTAAAATGAGCCATGGGAAACATAAAAATGGCAACATCCTCCTAGGGATTTAGCTAGAGGGAAACACATCAATTTGAATAAATAGATGAGCTTGCTCTTTTATAAATTCCATCCTGTACATGATGCCCCCTGACTATGATTTACAGAAAAGAATCTGAGATTAGCAAATAGGAGCATGCAATTTAGTCTAAGACCATTTTCCAACAAGTCATATCAACATAGCAAAGGTACTTAAGTCTTTCATGCCTTATTTTTCCTTTCATTGAAATGGGCAAAGGCTTACTTTATTTGAAAATAATCCACTTATTTATTTTTTTTTTAGTTTCTGAAAATAATGGTAAAATAGATATTTTGGCAGTCCTGAAATGAACATTTCTGCACAGTACATTATGAATAGACTCTAGATAATTTGGAGAGCTTGAAACAGAAGAGACCTAAGAAAATTCTAAAAATTCCTTTGCATTCCTCAGCATTAAACACAGACACATTATGGTATCTGAGTACTACTAAATTCTCCCGACTTATTTGCTACAAAAAAAGACTGATTAAAACCTTTCATTTTCTTTCAGCATTATGAGAACCTCAGACAAGTTTTAGTGGATAACTTACTGATTCACACAGGTGAGTAGGCCATTCTATACTGTATTACAGGTATTTGTGCCATTACCTTCTGAAACTCTGTTTCATAGTACAGAGTCTGTCATATAAAAAATAAATGATACTGCCCAATCTCAGCAGTTTGAAAGAAACTAAATCAATGGCATAAGGGAAGCAGGTGATGTAATGACTCTAGATTTAAGTAGATGACTTGAAGAGATGGATCATGAAGTTTAACCTTTGAAATTATTCATTGGTTATTAATATAAACACATGAAAAAGCACATTTCAAAGTTACCTTGCTTTGCTAAAATTCTATTCATTAAATCACGTTGTTTTGTGTTTTTTTTAAGTGGTAAAGAGAAATAATATATCCTATTCCTGGAAAATGTCTAATAGCAAAGACTTAATAAGCCTGGTCTTACTTAATGTTTCAGTAAAGGATGTTGATAGAAAAGGAGGTCAATAATGTCTACATAAATCCATACACAGAAAAAAGAAAAATGAAATGAATGGTGAAACCCAAACTTGTCAATATATCGTAAGTGATCCAAATGCATCCAAAACAGCTGAGAAATCAGACCAAGTATTGTACAAATATGAGTTGGGAAAAATTTAAGAACTGACTTGATGGATGGGAGATTGAGATAGGGACCAAATATAAAGAAAGAGAAATAACTTCAAATTAGCACCAAGAACCACAGCAACTCTGAAGGTGTTACTAACATGACCTGGATTCTGATGATCCTGAAGAACATTCGGTGTCATTTGGTCTAAAAGCAAGGAGACAGAATTTCTCTCCTCTGTGTAATGTGAACATACATTCTTTCCCTATGTGAGATAAAGCAGTAATGTTCTGTCTAAATAACCTAATTTCATGAAGAGATGATAAAAATTTTAAGGAAAATAAGTATTGCTTTACAAATAAATACCAAACAGAGAGGTATTCTGACAAAATTTGGAAACAAGGATTCTTTGCAGCTCCTGCTGTATTCACTGTCTATGTTGCACTGGAAATGCCTCACTTCTCCTCTTAAAATAATTTGTAATGGCTCCCTTTATCTTTCAAGAAAAAGCCCATTGCCAGATCCTTCACATTCTAGGTGTCTCACCTTCTGGATCCAGACTGGAGCATCCTCATCTCCTATATACTGCCCACACCAAATTTACCCCTATTTCCTGACCAGACCACATTGTATTCTTCTGTGTCTGTCCTCATGTTATTCCTTTTGCCTGAAATACCCTTTTTGCATCAAGTTCTTTCCCACTGGTGTCAGTTGGGTCCTCCCAGAAGCAGATGTTAAGATGGCGTTAGAAACACAAAACAACACTGACTGTATGCCAGGCCCAGAGCCAGCATTCGAGGACACAAAGATGAAAGTGAAAGGATAGGACAAGAAGTTCTTTTTTCGAATGGAGGAGACAGAACTGCAATCAGATGATTTACTACACATCCTTTGAAGTACTATGGCCAATGTAGAAACAACATGGGTGGAGTACAAAGGAACAAAGGAGCAAACAAGGGGGAGCTAAGGAAGGAACTTCTTGAGTTAGTTGGGGGTTCCTAATTCCGTCACCTCCCTGGGCATTTTCAAAAGGGGAGAAGGATAGAAACAAAGAAAGGCATCAGAATGTATAGAATCCCTTTCTGAAGGCTTTGGTTGTCAGCAGGGTTGGTACTGCCCCCTAGAGGAAGGCTTTGGAAACTGCTGAGGCAAGGGACCTTTGGTTTCCCCAGTGATTATGGAGACACTCACTGGCATTCAGTGGGCAGGGACCAGAAATGCCAGATGTCCTGCAGTGTTTAGGATGGTCCTTCGCAATGAAAAAATTGTCCTGATATTTCACATGGTTTCCAAATTTTCCACTGGACGTTCCTGGAAGGGAAAGCCCTGCTTATAATTTCTTGAGTCCAGAACCTAACTTAATTTTGCACAGAGGGATCTTTCAAGGTTTTGATTATACCTCCAATTTTCTAGGAAGGATACTAACCTAGTATGTCAAAGAATGGCCACATTTCACTGATGTTGTCCAGAACCTTACCAAGAAAAATCCATCTGGACACCCATGTCACTGACAGCACCACCATGCGTGTGCAGGGACTGCATTGGCAGCTGTCAAATTCTCAGCAGTGAAATGTTTCCTGGTCAGCATTTTATTATATCTTTTAGTATAGTTATGCCCAAGCTTTTACCTACTAACATATTTTTATTATAAATTTCTTACTCTTTGTTTTTTATCCTTTAAATTGTATAAAAATTATTTGTGTAGATAGGTTATATTACTTATGAACTTCATTTTAGAATTAGAAAGGGAACATTACAAAACATTAGCAATATTTCAGTCCATTTTAGGACTGAAAGAGTTGAGAAACACCACACTTAAATTTTCTAAAATTTCAAGACCAACTTCATTCTGATGAGAAGAAACCTAACAGGCTGAAAGATTGTCCACAGTTACCGTATTCTTATGTATATTTAGCTACTACAGGGTGCTTTTACATTGCCCCAGATTAGCAGGGCTGTCTGGCTGGAGGACAGGCATTCCTGCACAGATAAAGGGCCCATGTTCATCTGCATAAGGTAAAAGAAAAAAAAAGGAACAACTCTTCTTTGAAACAGCTGTCTTCATTTCTGGTAACTTGTTCTCCGGGGTTGCCTTGTTTTTCGCCGTCAAGCATCTGTCGGCATTAATTTTTCCTGATAGCTCTATAGACAGATAAATTGCCCCTGAACTAAATAAATAAATTTGAAGAAATGCTTCTGGATTAACATTTTAGAAGAAAGCCATCATCCCTATAATGATCTTTTCCATTCTCTTCCTACCTACAGACGATTAACATATTATTTAGCATTTCTTCCATTTTGCCTTAGAGCAGGGTTCTTTGATACATGTCTGTCACTGTCATTTATCATTCCTCCACTCACACAGGCAACAAACATTTAATGAGCACCCATCATGAGCCACGTGGTGCATTAGCTGCTAGGAGCACAAGATTAATAAGTTCCAACTTTTGCCCTCAAGGAGTTCAGAGAGGTGGGAAAGAAAGGCAAATAAATAAACAATTAGAGTGCTAGATGATATAGACTATTTAGAAGGATATACAAGAAATGTATAAAATGATGTAATAAAAAATTTCAGTACCTTACATTGAACTTTCGACATAGTGCTTAATAAAAGATGTTTTGAAGTTATTCAAATTGTTCCAAGGGTGAAAGTTGGGCAGATATATTGGCAAGTTAAAATGGAAAAATAAGGGTCACGCCAGCAAGGTGAATGAAATTCTGATGGAATGGGGTATTCCAACGACATGAGAACATATGGATATTTTTTCCATCAACCACCATTTCTCTAGCAGTTGCCTTGCCATTTGCCAGACACTGTACTATCTGCTGAGAATACAAAGCTGACTAAATCCCTGCTTTTTCTCTCAAGGAATTTAGTTATATCAAAATTATTTCCAGAACTAGGAATGCATATCTGTATTGGCTAATGGAATTGCACTTGATGGAGGAACTAATATCACACAAAGTGCCAGTCTCAGAAGTAGGAATGGAGTCAATAAGGAGGAGGCTGACTCAGGTGAGCCAGGCTGTAAGCAGAACCTCAGGTTAGCAGTGTTAAGGGCTGTTGGCTACAAGAGATCACGAGTGAGCCAGAAATCCAAAGAGAGGCAGATGAGTCAGAACCCAGGATGTGAATCCAAATACTGAGGAAATAGTGTTTGACACAGCAGCTCTTTAAACACTTCCCTGGAGAAGCTGTAGCTGAATAAAGAATAAGAAGATGAGTCTCAGGCAAGTCTCCGGGCTCTCTAAAAACATCAGATGGAAACGAGATCATGAAAAAATGAGTAGTGAAGTGCCAAATAATCAACCATCAGGAATGAAGTTTTCTGAATGGTTACAAGCTAGATTCATTCATGTGTCTATTTTTAATTTTTTTGTCAGCCTATGTGCGTACACATGATCCTGGGATGATTATGTTTAGAAAACAATTTTCTTGTGTATATTCAAGACTATATCTGGCTGCTAAAGAAGAGCAATCAGCTGATTTTCCTTGTCTTTTTCTTTTACTAATTAGGAGTTTGCTGGATCTTTAGTACAAGCTACCCCATGGTCCATCTATTCATCCATCCACTCAACAATCACTTATTACCAGCTACTAGGTTAAGGACCATCCAGGTGATGGGAGGGAAAAAGATAAATAGACCCAACACCATCCTTGAGAGGTCAGTGTTGGGAGGCCAGTCTCAGTTTGGAGAACAATAGTGCAGAACACATTGATTGCAGCAACAGAATCTAGATCACTTTTCCTTTGTCAATAACTTTAAATGGGTATGCAGACAATAATCAATAAAGTGGTGCCTGCACAACTGTTACCAAGGAACTATTTAACTCAATTCCTTGATGCTACCGTCTCTGCCCAGCTGGGCCAGGTTGGCATTCTGATTGCTCATGAGGAAAAAAGACGATGCAATACTCTAGTTCTTCGTATGCCAAGATGAAAGTCATCAATCTCAATCTCTGTGAAAGATGAAACTCTTTGGTAAAAAGAGCAGTGAACTCTATCAGTCTTTCTAAGGCGATGCAATCTTTAAGATGATACAGAGAGCGCAGAGGCAGTGGAGAAGTTCAGAAGAATTTATATGGGAAAAAGGGAAATGATAAAATTTCTCCACCTATTTTACAAGAAGCTAAAAATAAGACAGAACATATATTAAACCCAAATGGCAACAGTGTTTTTTGAAAGGTATGTAGTGTACTCTAGGTGGTAAATTATTTGCTTGTCATATGTAAAATCATCATCATCTAACATGAATATCTTGCTTTTTAAGTCAGTTAAGCCTATTACATGACTCAAGTTAATCTATTAAAATGAAAATTTCACATTCCTCTTCTCTTCCTCATATACTGCTAACCCTCCCCCTTTTTGATTGATATGCATATGCCGAATCTTTTTCATTTCTAACATTTACCAGTTGGCATTGCCAGTTCCCAGGCATAAAACCTTTCAATTTTTAACATTAAAACTTGTATTCATATAAATTTATATTCCAAACAAAAGTCTTAGTATTAAGTACATCTTTAGTGAAATAGCTTACGGTGTCTCATCCAAAGTTTAGTAGAAATTAGGTATTTGATATTTGCTGATTACTTGATTCAAGAGAGTATTTTCCTCCATTGCTCTGCCAAATATCTGGGGTTTTGCTGCCTTGTCATCCCCAACACGGGTTATACCTATCTCTGTAACTGTCATATAGGAGCCACTTGGTAAATATTTGCTGAATTAAGAAATAGTGAAGGAAAATAGTGGTTACTTGGAAGGCAATGCCAGATAGTAATGAAGAACCCAGATTTTGATGTCAGACTGCCTGGGTTTGACTCTTGGTTCTGTTGTTTGTTGGTAATAAGACCTTGGGAAAGTTACTTAACTTCTTTGTATCTGTTTTCTCATCAATAAAATGGGTATAACAATACTGCCTATCCCCACAGAATTGTTGCCTGGATCAAATGATTTAAGGTATGTGAGGCACTTAGAACATAGTAAGCCATATCCGTGTTAGCTGTTTTTATCATCACTATCACTATCATTGTTATTCTGGAAGGCTGAGGGTTAGGAGAGGAAGGCGTTGGCACAATGAGATTCAAAGAGGACACAGATATTCTCCAGAGAAGAAGTTAAGGACATATGGGTTTCTCTCTAATAATCAGGTTCCTCATTTATGCATGTATGGATCAGATAATTCTTTCGAGGGAGAAAAGGGATTACGTGGCTTTAGTGGTCTTAGCAAACAGCTGTCTTCTCCTACTCCAACTATTTTTGCTTGGCTAAATCATGTTCATCTTTCAAGTCTTGCATTAGGCAACTGTTCTTCTAAGAAGCTTTCTTGACCTCAAACTCTGGGTTAAGTACCTCTGTGATGAGCTCCTGCAGACTATTCCGTGGCTTCTGACACACTTATGGTTATCTTGATGCTAGTTTATGGTCTTCGACTGGGGATTTTCAGTTAGTTCTCTGTGTACCACCAACTCTTGGATCAGTACACAGAGGCATAGAGCAGTGATGCATAAAGATGTATTCAAAGTTTTGGAGACAGCACAGTGTGCAATATACTATATCAAGTTACCAACCCTGCATACCCAAAAGCTTATCATATCTGCCTTCTGATTCCACCCAAGGCTGTGGTTGGGATACTTTCTTGCAGAAAATAGCAAGGAAGAATTTGATGCACACATCACCAATATATGTATGTTTGTTTATAAACAATATACATGCTATTAGTATATCCACATTAAATCCACTCTAAAATGTACACAAAAATTAAAATTTCAAAAGGAGGACATTAACACACACACACACACACACACACACACACACACACACACACGACAATGCCATTTACATCTTATTTGCTTAAGCTTGCATTATTAGAATTATCTTCAATCTGTAGTTTCTTGGCAGGAAATTTTGCTCATTTTCTGAGAGTTAGTTTAGTTAATACTAGAAAATAAAATCTGTAGATCATCTAAGCAGGGACACTTGAAACTGAACATAGCAGAGGCAACCTTCTCTGAGGTGAGTCTTCTACTCTCCTTCAGCATACCTGGAATGTCCTATGAGATACTACACTAACTGACATAGGTTTCAAATCAGGATACCAGGGTCAATCTTTGTATCAAGGATATTTTTGTTTGAAAAAATGCAAGTATAGATTTTCATTATCTCACTCCTCCATATCCAATTCGTCAGCAAACACAGTCAGCTGTACCTTCAAATGCATTCAAAATCTGATCACTTCTCATCTTCTCCATCCAAGCCACCATATTTGTTCCAAGCTGCCATCATCTGCATTAGCATTATATGGCCTCCCAACTGGTCTTCCAGCTTCTGTCCTGGGCCCTGAACTTCAGGCAATGAGATCCCATTAAAATATGGGCCCTTTGTCTGCTCAAATATTTTCCCATCTCACTCAGAGAGAAAGCCTAGGACCTCACTCTGATACACAAGGCATTCTATGACGATCCCTCATTACTTCTCTAGTCCTTGCTCACTCGCCTTACACAGATCTTTCCTGAATGACTTCTGTGGCTATAAAGAAGAATGCATTGGCCTTCTCACTTAGCCTTAAGACTAAGGTGGAGGTGGAAAATGCATTTACCATAACTAAAGATGGTCAAGAAAGAGTTTCCCTGTGAGGTAGTCAGACGCTATGTGTCAAAGCCTTTCTACAACTAGACAGATTTCCTTCTGAGAAATTCAGCAGGCAGATGAAGACTGTCCCAAGCCAGTCCTTCTACTGATGGCCACCAGGACCACAAAACTTTTCTGTTGAATATATGTTTATTTACTACAAAATAATGGTTTTACTTAAAGAGGAAATTTTCATTATTTAATTTTGCAGATAAGACTTTGAAAATTGTGCACATAATAAAGATTATTTGCAATACCCATATCTGATGCATCATCTTCACAACCACACAGTTTAACATGAATTTAAATTAAGCCGGTAATTCTAAGGTGACAGTTTTATCTACAAAGCCTCCATTTGTATTTCAAGCAATTTGTTTAATGGAACAATTTAGAATACTTGTTTAAACTGATCCAAATAACATTAAAAAAAAAAAAAGTTAAAGGAAATAACTTTCAAATGCATTTTAATAATAGACCACTGCTGTTTTTTAAAGCAATGAATCTTAGCCCTAAATGTGAGTGTTAATTACACAATTTCTTATTAAAGAGATTCAAGGAAGATAGCAATGCAATCGTTATAAAAATGTAAACTCGGATAAAATCCACCACTCTCCCATAAAATACTGATTCACAAATATTAAGACCTCAAATAAAATACATGCTGTGAAATGTAACAAGTGAAAACACTGAAAAATAAGATACAAAATTATAAAGTTCAAACATATATTATGCTTCAATTCTCACTTTACTGATTTCCACCTCATGTACAAACAGTTCAAGAAACCTGGTGATTTTCCTTATTAAAAGGGCTGAGATGGCAATGATTGAACACTCTGCATTTTCTTTGTTAATAGAAAGTATGATTTATGAGAAAGGAATAAAAATCTAAGAAAACCACTCGATAAATTATTCAGTTTTCAGACCAAGCTGATTTAGAGCAAATTTCCTTCATGCTGCAAGTATGGGAAATGTAGCTTATTGGATAAGAATGCAGTGTTTAAGAGAATATCTGGGCTCATTTCCTTGTTTTAGTAATTTTGTGACTGTATACAAGGCACATACCTCCTGTAAGTCCAGTTTATTCATTTAAAAAATGGAATAATAATAGGAAGCATGTCTCAAAGTGCAAGATGTGCAACACCAGTGGCTTTCAAGATAGCTAGTATGGTGATGAACTTTTTTTGAAGTATTATTTTTATGTGTATGAGAAAGATACATAATTAGTATGTCAACCTAAACATATACAGAGACTTATGTCAGGAAAAGCCTAGGTAGCACCATGGGAATCTCTCTTTCTCAGAGAGTAGTTCTTTTCAGCTGTACTTTGTGACTTCAATTCCATGAACATGGACATTTTTTTAAAAAACTGTAAAATTGTTTACACAGACAACTCAAATATTGGAAACAGAGCCTTTGGGTTCATGTGGATCATGTGAAAATAAAAGGAAAAAATGAGCTAGCATTCCTAAATTACTTAGTCTAGTGTTAGAGCATATTAAGAATGTAATAACTTTTGTTGTTGTTAATATTATTTTTTCCTTATGACTATTATTGTCATATTACCATAATGCTAATAAACCAAACATAATCTACCCTGGCATAAAAGAAGTTTATGAATATCTGTACAAAAAAAAAATCATCTATTACTTTCCAAATGATTTACAAATAAGATGCATCAAGAAATCAAGGAACCAAGGAAGAATAAAAGAAATTAGAAAAAAAAGATGGGGGAATGGGGAGCTCACAGAGGAAAAACGGACAAAGACCTGATAAAATCAGACAACATAAACCATTTATCATAAGAATATTTGATAAAATGATGTATGTTGCAGTGACACTGGGGTTAAGTAAATCTCCCGATAGCATTTGAAGAATAATCATATCTGGTGAATAGCACATACACCATCTTCTTAACCTTTAAATCAGGACATTTGAAATAAATAAAATAGCTTTTTACTTATTTATTTTTAAAAATTCCATGAAGTAATACAGTATATACCACTAATAAAGGTCTAAAACTTTTCTTATAATTTTACTTAGTTCCTCTGAATAGTTTAAAAAATAGTTTTTTCCAAAAGGGGAAAAAATAGCAATGTTAATATCCAATATAATATTGCTTGGAAATTTTCCTCTTCAGTGCTTATCTGCTTCCTATTTAATTGCAATTGTAGTTAATATTTTCCTACAGGGAATATTTCCCAGGAAAATATATGCTTATTATTTTGTGAATATGTTATATTTATTTTAAACAAAATATTCTAAATTTCATCCACCAGCATATAAAGTAGCTTTAATATTTTTGTGTTCCAATTCTTATCACAAGCTAACCCTAAATTTTCTTTTAACATTGACAAAGGACCACTCAATAATGATCAAAAGATAGATAATATTTATTAAGATCCAGATTTCTTAGTCATAGTAAGACTCAGTTCCATAGAGTTAATAATTCTTATATCCGAGAACTAACTGGGGACAGAACAGGGCCCAATCTGGTGAAACTTCAAATAATGGGTAAGTCATGTTATAGCAAAACTCATAAAAAGTTTCACCTTGATAGCCTACCATGAATTTCTCACCCAGAAATGAGGACTTTGGGCCAATGGATAAGTTAGACACTAAAGTTTATGCAGCTCATGCAGCTCAATATCAAAAAAAACGCAACCCAGTCCAAAAATGGGCAGAAGACGTAAATAGACATTTCTCCAAAGAAGATATACAGATTGCCAACAAACACATGAAAGAATGCTCAACAGCATTAATCATTAGAGAAATGCAAATCAAAACTACAATGAGATATCATCTCACACCGGTCAGAATGGCCATCATCAAAAAATCTACAAACAATAAATGCCGGAGAGGGTGTGGAGAAAATGGAACCCTCTTGCACTGTTGGTGGGAATGTAAATTGAT
>NC_041224.1:46981881-47010754 GCF_002837175.3 Physeter macrocephalus
ATATTTATGGAATCTAAAAAAAAAAAAAAAAAAAAGGTCATGAAGAACCTAGGGGCAAGACGGGAATAAAGACGCAGAACTACTAGAGAATGGACTTGAGGATACAGGGAGGGGGAAGGGTAAGCTGTGACAAAGTGAGAGAGTGGCATGGACGTATATACACTACCCCCACGTAAAATAGATAGCTAGTGGGAAGCAGCCGCATAGCACAGGGAGATCAGCTCAGTGCTTTCTGACCACCTAGAGGGGTGAGATAGGGAGGGTGGGAAGGAGGTAGATGCAAGAGGGAAGAGAAATGGGGATATATGTATATGTATAACTGATTCACTTTGTTATAAAGCAGAAACTAACACACCATTGTAAAGCAATTATACTCCAATAAAGATGTTAAAAATAAACAAATAAAAGTTTATGGATAAGGCACAGAAATACCACCTAATGAGAGTTAACACATGATGAACACACTAGCTGTCTTTGGAGAGTTGGAAGAAACCTACTAAATGACACTACAGGTGCCTCTCCAAATGAATCAAGAACACAAATATAGTCATTGAAAATTAATTTTAAAAGGAATTTTTCTACTTCTTACTTGAAAGGTGTAATACAACTACAGTTTTGTGATATGATCAAAAAGAAGTGTCTTAAAGTGGGTGAATTTGCCAGATAATTAAAGCTAATTTCTTGACAACAAGTAAACAAATGACTTGAAATTGCCATTGAGTTTTAACAAATTTCTTATTGAATTTACCAGCCTTGCTGACTGTGTTGGCATTAGGAAATATTCTATCTATTTTGATCTTTGGCCTTTACTGAAAAAGCCTTTTCCTGCTGCATATACTCTCTCACTACATAATGCTCTCTAGTCAGTAATCTTATAAAAATAATAAGAAATAAATATAATGCATTTTTAAGAATGACACCTGTTTTAAGAGTTAACATTTTAAATATAGCAACATTTCTCTGAGTCCCAAATAAAAATCTCTTTCAACCTGAAACATGTAAATTTGTAACATGTTTTCCTGACAAATAAATATATTTAATCATATTATAAATTAATTTGTTCATCAAAACCTTACTAATGATGTTGAAAATCAAATTTTTGCTTAATTTTTTTTACTGTTTTTTAATTTTCATTTTTAAGTCACAACTAACAGGCTGAAAAATCAGATGACATTTTACAGCAGAAATTTAGATTCACTTGCTAGTCAAAACCATAAACACTATTATTATAAAGTTACAATGATAAAATTTGTTATAGAAAGAATCAAGTGGTCCAACTGTAAAACAGTGCAATTTTAGTTTGTAGTACATTTCTTACTCCCAGAAAAGAAAAAAAAAAAATGGCACATGGCTATTACCATGGTATCAAATGAAAACAAATTTAGGACCCATTATTATCAGGGTATCCTTATCATGTATGTCCCATTAAGCTATTACTGTTAGTTCTGTTTTCATTTTTACTGACTTAACTTTAAAACATTTAAATAAATAACATAAATTTTGTTCTGTAAAGAATTTATTAATTATAATAGAATTTAGAATTAGAAACTTGACAATTATGAGGAAATTGATAGCAGAAAAGGTCAGAAACAGGGCACTTGGCTTGGTTTTTGCAGAAATGATACATTGTGAGCTCATTCTCAAAATGTTCTGAGTAGTAGAAAAAGTTCTGATGAAAGAGCATACCAATAAATTTTGCACTTACTTCGCAGAGGCAAAGTGTCTGTAATACACTGTAACTCTGGCTCCTTGGCCCATTCCATCTTTGGCAGGGTCTGCGTCATCTCATAGTCACCATTCTCTGCCACCGACACTGGTTCATTGTTGACTGGTGTCTTTCTTAAGGTTTTCATGTGCTGTTGAACTTCCGCCAAAAGAACAGCTTGTATTGCTTCAGTTACCTGTAAAGTTTTTTTCTTTTTTTTAATGAATTATTTGTAGTGTTATCACAAATGCTTGGAGTCTTATATAAAACCCCAAGTCTAGAATTTTGATTTGAATGTCTCACATAAATTGGAATGCTCCATTCCACTAAAATTACCATCTGAAACAATTGAAATGCAGTTACTGAAAACTGGCACCCAAATCATCATACTGTTCTTTTAAAAAAACCTCAAGAGAATGTAAAAGGAAAGTTTAAAGGGAGTTCTCAATTCTTTCTTATAAAATATTTTCATTTATACCAGAAGATAAAGAAAATTTTAATATATCACATTGTTCTGAAAGACAGGTTTAGTTCCTCAATGTCTAGCTCTAAAACATGATTTAGCTAAAAACCCTTGATTTAAACTAGGTTTAATACAGAAAGTTAAAGACAAGACTTTAATAGTAAATCTCACTAAACTCTGTGTATGTGTATATGGTTTTACATGGCTTAAAATACTGCAAAGCCTGCCTTCCGATTATTGTACCTACCCAGTCGAAGACCTGTGGTTGAGGGAAGGGGAAGGGAGATATTTAGCACAGGGCATCTAATCCAATATGTTCATTTTTAAAATGAAGAACCTGGGATGTGACATCCCAAGTTCCACACAGACATGGTGGACAGGCCTTCTAACCCCTGATTCTATGTCCTTAGTAGTATATGTCCTCCCAAGGTTCTATACCCTTACATCTCAGTAAAAAGCCAGTGACAGTACCTTAGCCTCTTCCTGGTAAGAGATGAGGTAAGGTCCTGGAGTTATGTAGAGTTCGAGGAAAGCCAAGACCTGAACTTGTGAGAGAAAAGGAAGGGCACTGCTGATCTAGATGAATTTGGGACACCTTTCCAATATCCTCCCTTGGCTGATAGTTAAACCTTTAACATAGCCACGTCCCAATGCCTACTCTTTTCCCTTCAAAAGCCTGTCCTCTGTCAAGATGACTCATGTTCCATAATTGCCATCGTCCCCTCTGCCTTATTCCCAGTCTACCCATAGGATGCCTAGAGCTAGGGCTTTGGGACAACACCACTGAAACTGGTGATCGAGAGATGCTAATGCCCCAAACAGAGTAGGTATTCATTTAAATATTTATTTAGTCCCTTTTATGTGTCCTGGTAGCATGTGAGACCTTTAGGTTCCAGGGACACTTGAGAGTTTTTGCTGATGGCAGATACTAGGTGAACTACAGGAGTAGAAGGAACTGGGTTCTAAACTCTATTCTAGAGTTTTAAATATAGGGAGCTTCCTGAAAGTATCAGAGGAGCTGCCTGATCACTGATCATCCCCCTATTCTTGTCCAGTCGAATGCTTGGTTGGGTCATGAAAAAAGGCTAATGAATGAATATGATTTTACTATTGCATACCAAATCTATTAACATTGTAGTACTGCCTGTCACAATACAGGTACATAATGCTTACATCATGTGAGGAGATACTCAACACTGTGAAAGCTGTTGCATACCATGAACACAACATATAATTCTACACATTATGATACTCATGAGTCATGTTTATTAATATCTACCATATGCTGAGATACATTGTATATTAACTATTAGCTAAGATATCTATTAACATATACTATTCTATATCACAATAAGTGAATCATGCTTATCATGTAGATATTATGATGGGACAACCTGTATTAATTATTCATGGACAATTTTACAACACCTAATTTATGTCATTTTAATTTTGCCACACATTTATTTGATAGCACTGCTTCCAAGACATGAATGGTGTGGTATACAGAGCTCTCAATCTGACATGAGAAGGTCCAAGTTCCTGATCTGACTATGACAGTTACTACAAATGTAACTTTTGACAAGTCACGTACTTCTCTGGGACTTCATGTCCATACTTATAAAACAGTCTGTGATGCTGAGAGAGGCTAGGATGAGAGCTTTCAATCACAGAAAGCTGTGTGGAACTTGCTTCTGTTCATACCTCTAAAAATCAGGAAGATATTAGAGGATATCCTCAGAACTGTAGTACATCCAGACTACGGTCTATCCCTCAGAATGGGCAGTTTGGCCATATGCTCCCATGGCATTATGGATGCCCTCTCACAACTGTGATTTAGAAAGTCCTCTATCCACTAGATATAATATTCTATAACAACTTGGATCAATATTCTTTCTTAAAAAAATACAGGGATTTATGCAGCTTCAATTAACATTTCTAATTGTTAGATTTATATATCATGACCATATTTTTTTTACCTGTTAAATTTTGAAACTTTTTGACATATTTGTCACTACAAATGCATATTGCAGGAATAATCAATATGAGTATCATTAAAAAGCAAGTTGAAGCAGAAACAGCAGAATAAAACATATTAACCACAATGAGCAGGATACTCAGAGCCACAAAACTTAAAAGTGAATACAGAATGGCACATACCCAATTGGAAACAAACTCAAAATATACGCTTTGTGCTCAGTATGAAGTCAATACAAAGAGAAATGGTACAACTTATATAAGCATATAGTAATGTTACAGTATCTGGTATACAGTGAGCACTAAAACCATGCTAATGGAATTGAAATAGATATTGTATACTTTAAAAATATACACTATGGAAAGTAAAATTTAACGATAGTTTCTGACTGTCAATACTTAAGTGTCTCTAGCATATAAACAAAGTAGATAAATTTTGTAGATAGGTAGTAGGCATAGAATTTTTCCCAAAAAAATATAAAATCTGTAGACATTATTTTATATAACTTTGTGATGTTAATACTGAGCGAAAATTGAAAGCACTATGGCTATAAAGCTGTCTTCCAAATGCATATACGGTTTTCTTGAAAAGACAGATATGCAAAGCAGTACACGCTTATGAAGGAATGTGCAGATTTAAAATAAGGTTTAAAAATCCATTGATTGGGAAAAGAGAGCCACATCTGGGCCATATACTTTTTACTAGAAGTATTACTATGCCATAGCAAGCTAAAAATGTTAATGGTTTTCTACCAACACATTGAAACAGCAAAGTATTGTAAAGTAGTACAGAGTATTATAAAGACTCTTAAGGGCCCCCGTGGCCTGCTTGTGGTTTCAGTGTCCAGATTTTCTGGTATAAAAACATTTTCCCAACTCTCAGGCTCACACGAGCCTTTCATGTCTTGCATCATCTCCTGGAAAAGCAATACTTCTCTCAGGAGGCCTGGATGTCATGATTTCACCCACTGGTGTTAGATTATAAAATCCAAAGAACGTTAGTGCTGCTTCAGAAACATGCAAGTTTGCAACCCCAAAACCTGCTGTTGCTTCTCCAGCATTTATTTCTGTGTTGTGTATATTTCATGTGTGAGAAACAAAAAACAATCTCCAGACAAACTCATTCATCTGCAAAATTAACTCATCCTTACCCATTCCCTTAAAGGTACGCACCCTTCAATTTCTGAAGTAGGACTATGCTCTTTTTTACCAAACCATTCCGTTACCACCTAGTGTTCCTAAAATACATTAAAAAGCAGATTCAAGTTAACATGATTTGACTAACTGCTTAAATGAACAGCTTTATAAGGAATTTGAGAATTGGTTAATGAAGGATTTATATGGATACTTGCAAGAGCCTTTGTTTTTCCTGAGGGCCCCAGGAATTCTCATTCTCACTTTACACATGAGTAAAATAAATAATCAACAAGTTAAACCTATCTTCCAGAGTCATTCATCAGGTTAGTGGAAGAAATGAGAGGAGAATTTTGAAGCTTAAACTTCATACAGAGTGAGTAATAAATGCTCTAGTAATATTTGTCCTGCTGCCAGCATTTTACACAAGGTCATAGAATCATAGAACCTTAAGTTCCATTAGTCCAAACATATCCAAACCACATTAAAATTTATTTTAAGGTCAAACAAACAACTACAAAAGATCTTTAATTAGAGAAACTCAGGATAAATGTTTTATTGAATTCTTTTTTCCTTAAGAATTGTTTTCCCTGTTGAGAAATTCTTTGGCTACTGGGGAAAAAAAATCCCACCTTTAATAGAGACTCTTTTAGGGTGACTGTAAGTATGCTGGTAAAGTCAACATATACTAATATTTATTTGATTATCACAGATGCTTTTTGCATAGCTATTCAGTCATTCATTAAATATATATTGACTGGCTACTGTCACTGCTGAAAGGGGTGAGTGAGACAGGCAAAGTCCCTGCTCTCAGCAAGCTTCTGTTACAGTGAGAAGACAGAAGATAAGCAAGCAAAAAAAGCAAATGGTATAATCTTCACTAAAAGCAAACACAAAAAAGAAAATAAAACTGGATAATGTGATGGTAACTGGAGCATGGGGCAGCAAGGTATGGTGACAATATTAGATGGAGTGATCAGTGAAGACTTCTCTGAGGAGTTGGCTTTTGAGCAAAGACCCAAATGATGAATGGAAAAAATGAGAATTCCAGCCTGAGAGAATAGTAAGGTCCTGAGGTGGAAATGAGCTTTGTATATTCTGGAAATTACAAGCAGATCAACGTGGCTAGTGAGAATGGGGGAGAATGATGAAGAAAGAGGTTAGGCGAGGGGCAAATCATGTAGGCCATGGCTTTAATAACCATCCCAACTGTGTTTATTTGGTTTTATGGTGTCAGCCCCCATAATTTGTTCTGAGTTGACTTTCTTTGTTTTCCTGTAACCAAAAATAACCATTTTTAATTGGAGTTATTGCTATTCTTGTCTTGCAAATTTGACATTTATTAAGCCCATGAAGAATAAAGTTCCAATAAATATTCATCTAATCAATGCACAGATATTTATTGTACAATGTTCAAAGCTATCCACAAAAAAATCCTTGAAAGAAGAAGAAAGACTTAAATTGGACATTGAGGAAACCAGCTCTCTATATCTGCTCACAGATGAAAAGGATAGAAAAATGATTTCTAATTATACCTACCAAATTCTCAAGCCTAGGGACTTTTATATCCAATTTTGAAATCAAATAATAGACATTTCTGCCACCAACTGAAACCTCAGTGGGCAATAAGTTACCTGTAACAATATAAACATCCCTTCCTCAGCCCCCTCTATTCATGCCCCTTAACTTGGTGCATCCTTGCATGTTATTTTCCACTTTTCCCTCATTATTAGTCTCTGCGTTAGTCCTATTAAATGAAATACCCTGGAAGAAAATATGTGAGGACAAGAGTACCTACTCATGTATACTCTCAGGTAAAGGGGAGTATGAATGAACCACAGCAGCAAGGAACTCTTCCAATAACTTCAAGAACATGAACCGTATCATACCTGGACAGACTGGTCTTTCCAACAGGAAATTAGCTTCAAAAGTGAAACGTCAGCTTCAGGTAGATGGGATTCACTCTTACCTAGAAATATATAGAACACATTTATATCTTCAGAGTATTAAACATGGATGCAGCCCAATGATCTTCAACCCTGCTGCACATCAGAATCACCTAGGGAGCCTTTTTTTTTTTTCCCCACAAACACCGACGCCCAGGTTCAATCTTCCAGTGATTCTGGTTTAATAGGTCCCTGGGTGAGGGTGGGGCAGGCATTAATACTTTTTAAAAGTATCTCAGATGATTTTCATATATAGCCAGAGTCAAGAAACATTAATTAACTTATATATATATATATATATTTCTAACAATTATACTAATGCACATTCACATCAAATCAAATTCATCTTTATACCTTAAACCCATTTCTGTACCTTTTTGCCAACAAAATGCAATGACCAACATTCCCCCCAAAACAGATCACTGAATTTTACAACTCCTTCCTCATACAAATAATTCCTGAAATTCTACCTTGCCATGAATCAGTATCTATCACACAGAAAATCCTATAAAAGACTTCCTTTGATTCATCCTTACCGAGCTATACTACTCTGATCAATAGGTATAGCACTTATGTTTTAATTTGACTCATTTTGTTATGTATTGTTTCTTTTTAAGTTTTCCCTTTTAAATGTCCTTTCTATCTATTTGCCCTAATGTTCAGTGTGAAATTTTAAGAGTGAGCTATGGCTTTGTTTATTTAAATTGATCCATAGAGTGTCCGACAGTTCCCTACACAAAAAAGCACTTAATAAGTGCCCTTTCATTAATTGAAAATGAACATATTATCATCCAAATGAAAAAATCAATGAATTAAGGCTTTCTGATGGCTAAAGTATATTATCTAGGTGCCAGATCCAGGATCTAGATAAGGAAGAGTGATGCAGGCTTGCTCTGGAGGGAAAATTGCTATAATTGTCTATTTAAATTAATGTATTAATGTATGTTTGAAGTCCTGGATCAACTATTTAAATTAGTATTAGTCCAAGATGCTTTTCATTGAATTACCATTTTATATATTTATAGGTATTTGTGTATGTGTATATATCTCACATTGGTGGTGAAGGGAAATGTAATAGAAGGTATTGATGTAATGTAAACTGAGAATATGAAAGAAATATATAAGAAACTTCTGCTTATTAATATCATCATTTTCTCCTGATGGAACCTATGATGTGAATTTGAAATGCCCAAGAACAGTATGTAAAAGATGTGATATGATACAACACTGAGTTTGAAGTCGTATTTTCCATTTCTTCATGAGCACAGCAGGTAACAGAGCATTTTCTTTTGATCGCTTTCCTTTCTCCCTCTCTCGCTTTGTTGACCTTGTGATTCCACCATCAAAGCTAAGTATCGGTGTCAACTGTAACTACTTACTGGCATCATGGGGTACTTCACAGCATACTTTAATATGATGTTAAAATTTTAATATGAGATGGAAATGAGAGCCAGCTTTTCTTGGCAATAACAGTGAGTTAAAGAATTAATTATAACTTCAGGGGGAAAGATAAAAAGAAAACATCCCAGGCTTCCTCAGGCTTGGACTTTATAGAATTAATAGCATGAAGTGAATCCTTCCTTTCCCTTCACCTCCCATCTGGCGACTATAAAACATAAAACTATGTTTCCTTAGTACCTAACTGAATTTTAAATGCTATAAATGCCACCTCTCAACATCAGGGAGATTGTTCAGTAATAACACTAGTTGCTCAGGCTGCTTTGGTTGGGACAGTCATAGGAAAAGTTGGGGCCTCCTTGGCTCTGGTTAGCAAATCTCTAAGTCTCTGCAGAAACTACTTATACTGCACCTTAAATTCTAGTCTCTTTCCCAGTGTTATAAAAAAATGAAAATTAGAGCAAATAACCCTAAAAAGGCTACTATCTAAGGAGAAGGCTGGCAATCCAGACTGGATCATAAAGAGGAATCATGACTTGTAATCATAAATATGAGAAGTGGCCTGACATAGTGGAAAGAACAGGGGTATGGAATTAGATGGAGTTGGACTGGTATCCTAGCCCTTCAGCTAGTCAGCTGGTTGACTATGAGTGAGTCATCTAACTTCTCTGAGTCCCAGTTTTCCCAAGGGTAAAACAGAGATATATCCCCCTACTGTGCACTGCTGTTTATATATTATTTGAGGTAATATATGTAAAATCATTGACATAATTCTTTGGACATACTAGGGGCTTAATAATTGGAAGCTATTAATAAACTCTCACTTTAAAATATCCCAAATGAATATTCTTTTCAATAGCTCTGAGAGGGCCACTGTGCAGTGTTGTTCAGGTCATCCCAATGTATTGATCATATACTGCGCAACTTTGGAAGCAAAATGCACATCAATTCTGGAATCTTATTCCCATTTTACAAATGCAGTAAATTCGGCTTTTAAAGGAGTAAAAGATACACCCAAAGCTAAGTAGTAAGTGGCAGAACTTGATCTTGAACCTTAGTGGTTTATGTCCAAAACCATTGTTCTATTTTCTATTCATCCATTCATCCAAAAGTACTTGCTTAACTCCTTTCAGGCATTGTTCTAGGAACTGGGGACACAGCAGTGAATAAAACTGTCATAAAAAACAATAACGTTCCTGGAGCTTACATTTGAGTAGCAGGAAGTAGGTGGCAAATGAAAAAATGCTATACAGCATGTCAGGTAGTGAAAAGGATTATGATAAAACAGGGAAAGGGGTAGGGTGTGCGGGGGAGAAGGGAGGGCACCTTCATTGATAAGATGGTATTTGAGGAGGAATTGAAGGATGGAGGATGGAGGTGCGGGGAAGCAGGTTGACTTATGTGGAATCTGGAGAAAGGGCATTCTAGACAGAGGGAACAATCAGTGCAAAGACACTAAACCCTGCCTGTCATGTTTGGGTAAGAGTTAAAAAGCCCAGCAAAGCTGGAAGGGGTGAAGCAGGGAATGAGTACAAAGAGATGAGGTCAGATGGGGGTGTGTGTCTGATGACATAAGTAGAGCAGCCAGGTTATACAGGGCCTTGTGAGCTATCCTAAGGACTGTAGCTTTTATTCAGAGTGAAACATAAGCCACTGAAAGGTTTTAAGCAGTAGCATGAGGTTCTGACTTAGTTTCAAATAGATGACTCTGGATGTTTGGTTGGGAATAGAGTGTAGGAACCAAGAATAGGAGCAGAGGGTAGTTTAGGAGGCTTCTGTATCCAGGCAGGAGGGGATGAAGGCTCACACCAGGGGGCTGGCCATGTAGGTGGAGAGAAGCAGTCAGAATCTGGGATATATTCTGGAGGTAGAACCAACATGATTCCTAAAACATTGGATGTGGGGTACAAGAAAAAAGGGGAAAGTCAATATGACATTAAAGTTCTTGGCCTAAATAACTGGAAAGATTGGATTGCCATTTAATGAGATGTCAAAAATTTGTAGAAGCAGGTTTTAGAGATGAATTAGCCATTTGGCATCAAAAGAAAATCTAAACACCAAGACTGTTACTCAGAAGAATTCAAGGACCATTATATAATCTTCTGAAATAACTGTAAAACCCTCTAATATAATAATTACTTATTTGGTAATAAAGATATTGATACAGTAAATTCCCCATAAATCACATATGACCTTAATTTAATATTCAAATGTTTCCTTTGCTGAAGAGTTTCAGACTTTTCGGTATTTCGAAGATCATTTGATGCAATGTATCATATTACATGCCTTATAAGATATTTACTTTAATAACAAAATTTCATGTATATTTCAAATATAGACAGAATACAAAACTATAACCATGTAAAATACAGACTGAATCAAACAATAAACATGCACACTTCTTATTCTAAACTGTAGGGTGCTATCCAGTTATAGCACTTTTATTTCATAGAAGAAAAAAAATTATTAGACTATATCTGTAACTCCTTTACCATTTCGTAAATAACCGTAGAAGCTTGAAATATTTAAAATATCACTCCCAGGACTTTTCATCTTGTTATGCACAGACTCCATTGTGAAAGAACTGTTGAAATAAGATTCAAAGGATATTATTAAAGATGTATAAAAAACATTTTAAGAAATAAATTGACGATAGGACTGCATGAGCACCTTAACAAATTTGGGAATTGAACACATTATTTTTAGCAATATCTTTGACATTATTCTCTTCGGTGAATCTTTTTTCCCCACTTTAACTTACCTAAAACCCTAACACCAAATGAATTGTGAATCTTAGTTTACCAGAATTATCTTGTGATCCACTTTTACTGGAGGGGCCTTGCAACTTTAGGTCATGTGATTTGTGGCTAATGTAATAAATTTTTGAATCCTAATATGTTCATAGCTGCCAAAGAATTATCCCCAGGTACCATCAGGACTTGATGAAGACAGGCTTCACCCTAGTCCAGTGATTCAATGAGAGGAAATTCAGATACTATCCAGGGATATTCTCATAGGCAGATAGCTCTTTCCTTAAAATTCAGTTTCGTCACACACTCAGTTGTTAAGCATACAAAGATTTCTCCACCTTTACAACCACAGTGAAATGTTAGCAAAATGGCCAAATTTATTGGAAGGATTTGGAGTGACAAATCCAATACACATTATTTTAATTTCCTTATATATAACATGAAGTCTCCAATAGCAGATCAAATCTGAAATGGCTTATTTAGGGAAGCAGTCTCTAATCCTGACACCTCCATTCAATAATTTGTTTTAATGAAGAATTTTATAAAGATTAACTAATGTGTGGCAATGATTTTAAGGCCATTTAATGGAAACATGCTGAAAGCCCTTAATCTCCCCTAAAGGGCACCAGATATATCCTTCACATCCTGTATTCAGTATCTGGAACAAACTCAGAATGAAAACCTCTGGCAACAATAACTGAGTCCCTCATCTGCTCTGTGGGATCATGATTAGGCTAACAAATATAAGTTGTTTTTAAGAATTTGAAAACATCTTGATGATCACCTATTCTATTCATCTCATTTTGTAAATGAGGAAAGCAAGGCCCAGAGGGGCTAAGTGACTAGTCTAAAGCCACATGACTAGTTTAACAACAAAACCAGGGTTCATTCTCAGGTTTTCAGGCTTGGCTGACTACAATTTTTTTTTCATACTTTAGGTGTTATTTAATTTTCTTAGTAATAGAAAGAAAAGTGCCTAACTGAAATTAAAATACATATATATTATATATATAAATTATAAATATGAAATTATATATTATATAAGTATATATATATAGTAATGAACAGAAGAAAAGAAAATAGAGGAAAATTAAGTATATGAATCATGGAAATTCACCAGTCTCTGTTTTCTCATTATTAGGGCCACCAAACAGAAAATGGAAAACCCTATAGCATAGAAGCATTGTAATGATAGGGAGCTTAACACTGAATCTACATAATCCATATGGATTTGCTACCAGACTGTAGGTTCACTGAAGGCAGGAACTCTATTATCTAGTACCTGACACAGATATTTGTTGAACTGAGCTCTTACCAAAGAATAGAAATGTCAAGGACTATTTACAACCATGTACTGAGCAGTTCAAACAGCACATCTTCTATAAAGGCTTTCTGATGGTTTCATCTCACACTAATTATTCTCTTTACTCTGACCACCTATAATACTTACCTATACTACAACTGTTTCTCCTTGTTCCTTCAGTGTTTTCTACTTATTTCATGTGCATTATCTTCATCATTTCAATTAGTTCCTACCCAAATGAGAAATTTATTTATATTTCCTCTATGAGCTAGTGCTAAGGACATATTCAGTAAGCACTTGATGAATTGAATCCAATCTTCTAACATCAGACTATGAAAAAGTATATTGAATTTTAGCAGTGGGAGAAGGTAAACACAGAGTCAAGGTTAGCAATCAGGCTCTGGAGTTAGACTGATGCCCAGCCTTGAATCAGCTTGTAAGGCTCTGAATTAATATTGGGGTTGATACTTTCTCTCCATAAGCCTCAATATCCTCATCTATACAATAAGCAAAATAATCGTACCTATACCCCAGCTTTGCTGTGCACATGAAGTGAAATCATGTATGTAAAGGGCTTACATGGTGACTAGTAGATATTAAACACTCAAAAAACAATGCTATTATTACTAAACTACTTTCTATAAATGAATTAATGATAACCTCTTCTATTTTAATATGCCAAAGTATGAGTTAAACAGTGGGATTTGAGGTACAAAATTTTCAAATTTTTCCTTTCCTGATGATATATGAAGTATATCATCATAGGCATTTATTTAAATATTTTTTGTTCATACTTAATTCACAACAAGTATAATGGATTTCAAGGTGTATGTGAATCTATCTACCTATCTATCTATCTATTGAATCATTCAGCATCCAGTACTGTGAATTTCCTGGCACATATTATGAGAGCAATGGATATTTGTTGGACAAATAAATTTCAAAATATATAGATTTATTGCCCAAAGTAGTCTCCAATCTCAAAGAATTAAAAGGAAGATTTTCTTAAAATTGTTTTGAGCTAAAGATGTTGCATATTTACTCTTCATCTAAAGGAAGGAAGGAAGGAAGGAAGGAAGGAAGGAAAGAAGGAAGGAAGGCAGGAAGGAAGGAAGGAAAGGAGGGAGGGAGAGGGGAGGAGGGAGGCTAGAGAGCTAAATATAACAAATAATGATAATTTTTTTTAATGTCGTAAATAAGAATAGTCAAAATCTCTAAGCATGTCTTACCTGTCAAATCCACATGCCAGTTCTAAAGGCATGTTAACTAACTTATTAACTAAAAATAGTTTGCTCAATAAGTAAACTATAGTGTTTGGCTCTTGCAAAGAATCAGAATTACTTTCCGGTCTTCTTGGCATCCCAGCCTGATTTGGAAGAGTGGAAGTGTATTTATTTGACAAGTCCAAAACTTTTCTGGAAAATAAATTTACTTTTGAATAGTCTTTTTTCATTTCAGCATTGCATAAATCCCAACCTGGCAGCATCAATGAGAAGTGATCTTCATTTGAAGCAAGTCCTAAAGAAACGGGACCCTGAAGCTTTAAAATATTGAGATGCTCAATGCAAAGATTGTCTAATTCTTTATCCACTCCCCATGGCAAAAGGCAAGATAGGAGCAATTTAGCTGTGTCTATTGGGAGGTTGGCATTGACTTTTCTAGATTGCTTAGGGTGCATCTTTTTGGAGCTCTTTATTTTCTTCTGCCTTTTAATGCCATCATTTTCTTCTGATAACGTCATGGTATTTTCTCCTTGGGCTGGGCTTTCACTAACAGGCTTGGCTTGTGCCTCCACTGAGAGAGGACCACAGGCAGTTTTATTTCTTTTCAGTGTCAGTGTTTTCTTCTCTACTGTGCTTTTGGCTCTTCTCAGGATCTCACTGCCATAGAATGAATTGGAAGTGTCAACATCACAGATTGGAGTTGGCAGCAAAAGTTCAACAAGGTTTTCCAGATCAAATAGAAGGATATGAAAACCAATGTTACTCCATTTTGTCTTCACAGGCAAGACATTAAAAGGTCCTGAGAAAGACTTGGCATCAGCGACCTAAGAGAGATTTTAAAAATTTATGTGTCAAAGTTCTTATTTTTAAGTGATTTTATTAAGGGTTCCATGAAATTAAAATGGCATAAAAAGAAATTAAGTAGCAGTACAACCCAAGGCATTTTAAATTTTTGCCTTAGCTATAAAAATTCCCCTCTAAATTCAACATTCTACATTCTAATTTTTTTGATAAACTTTTCCTTTCTAAAACTTTCATTTTTTCCTCTAAAAAATATGAATTAGGCCTATAGAGTAAGATGGCATCAGATTAACTTCCTTCCAGATATACTTTCATATCTTCTTATCAATATAGCCATGAAAACATACAATAGGGGAAAAGTGGGTATGAATATTGAGAAGAACAGTTAGAACACCTGCAATAATTTAAGAAGTCTTTTAACAAAAATGGTCTCTCCAAATTTGTATAAAATTTTTAATAATTGGAAGTAACCTAAATGTGAACCAGTATCAAATTGCTTTTTTTATTTTAAAGGCTTGCCTTGTGGACTTGCATTTGTTCTTTCTCTGTCTAAGATGATTTTGCCCTAGATACTGGCATGGTGGGCTCCCACAATTCAGCTATGTTCCTGCTCATTTAGGGTGCCTTACTTGAGTACCATATACTCTCATGCCAACCTATTACTCTCTATCTTCTTCCTTGCTTTTTTTCTTCATAGTACTAATTATTACCTTATATTATATGAAATATTTATTTGTTTACTGTATATTTTCCTCAATATCATTCAAACTCCACCCCTGGTGTTTTGTGCATCCCTTTTTTCCCAATGCCTATAAAATAATGCTACTATACAGTATTATTATTACTATACAGTATTATAAATATTTGTTGAACGAACAATTAGTATATACATACAATGGAATATCATCCAAATATCTTTAAATGATGGTGTACAACTATATTTTTTTGGGAAAATGTGTTCTATTAGGCAGGAAAAAATCCTTTTTGTAAAACTATGTGTGTGGGACTTCCCTGGTGGCACAGTGGTTAAGAATCCGCTTGCCAATGCAGGGGACATGGGTTTGAGCCCTGGTCCGGCAAGATCCCACATGCCGTGGAGCAACTAAGCCCGTGCGCCACAACTATTGAGCCTAAGCTCTAGAGCCTGTGAGCCACAACTACTGATCCCGCGTGCCACGACTGCTGAAGCCCGTGTGCCTAGGACCCGTGCTCCACAATAAGAGAAGCCACTGCAATGAGAAGCCTGCGCACTGCGACAAAGAGTAGACCCTGCTTGCTGCAAGTAGAGAAAGCCCACATGCAGCAACGAAGACCCAACGCAGCCAAAAAATAAATTAAAAAAAAAAACTGTGTACGTATGGATATGTAGATATATTTAAAGGTTTATATAATACATACATATGTACATATATAAATATATGTATATAATAATATATAACATATCATATATTATGTATTAAATATGTTCACTATAATGGTAATATAAATATATATGTGTATTTAGTCACAAGGGACAAATACCAGAATACTGACAACAGTTAATTGGGAAGAGGGGATTAAAATGATGTTATTTATACTTTAGGGGGTTTTGTTTTGTTTCTTTTAGTTTTTAAAAATTTTTCAGTGATGATATATTTTAAAATATTAAAAAAATTTAAAAACCATTAAAAATTTTTAAAGTACAAAAGCAAAATGGGGGCAACCTTAAAAAGCACATTTTTTTTCACCAATAAGATAAGGGATCGCAAGGCAGAAATAGAGACACAGATGTAGAGAACAAATGTATGGACACCAAGGGGGGCAAGTGGGGAGGGGTGGTGGGATGAATTGGGAGATTGGGATCGACATGTATACACTGATGTGTATAAAATAGATAACTAATAAGGACCTGCTGTATAAAAAAATTTTTTTAATGATAAGGGATAATACAATTATTATTATTTTTAGATGTTGGGGGTAGGAGTTTATTAATTAATTTATTTATTTTGGCTGTGTTGCATCTTCGTTTCTGTGCGAGGGCTTTCTCTAGTTGTGGCAAGCGGGGGCCCCTCTTCATCGCGGTGCGCGGGCCTCTCACTATCGTGGCCTCTCTTGTTGCAGAGCACAGGCTCCAGACGCGCAGGCTCAGTAGTTGTGGCTCATGGGCCTAGTTGCTCTGCGGCATGTGGGATCCTCCCAGACCAGGGCTCGAACCCGTGTCCCCTGCATTAGCAGGCAGATTCTCAATCACTGCGCCACCAGGGAAGCCCTTATTTTTTTAAAACATCTTTATTGGAGTATAATTGCTTTACAATGGTGTGTTAGTTTCTGCTTTATAACAAAGTGAATCAGCTATACTTGCAAATCAAAAAAAGTACTATATAGATTGAAAAATGGGCAAATAGCATCAATAGCAATTCACAAATAATAACATTCAAAGTAAAATATAAAACATGTTTACCACCAGTGGTGATCAAAAAGTGAAATTAAGATAAAAATACCATTCACTACCTATTAATTTCACAAAGGGAATTTCTTACATTATTTTATTTTGTAATGTTTAATACACACAAATAATATATAAACCATACATTTAGTCTTTTTAGGATCATCATGTTGTATACTAAGAAACATGGATAAAACTATGGAGCATCATTATTCATAATTGACCCAAACTAGAAACAACCTACATGTCCATCAATGGTGGAATGGATAGAGACACCATGATGTATTCATGCCATGGAAAAATATACAATGAAAATGAAAGAGCTATAGACATTTAACAACATGTATAAAATGTATGAATCCACCCATGTAATGTTGACCAAAGATGCCAGACACAAAATAATTAACTGTTAAATAAAAAACAAAAACAAACAAACAAAAAAAAACAGGAGCAAAGAAACCAATAGGGTTTAAGGAAGCATTCATAGATAATAAATCTATAAGGATAGTGATTACATTTGGAGGGCAGGGAGGACATAATTTCTGGGGTGCTGAATATTTTATTACTTTATGTAGTGATCATGCAGGTGTGTGCTTTGTGGCAATTTACTGAGCTGTACATTTTTGTCCTGTGTTCTCTTTATTTTTCCTATATGTGTTATACATTTCATTGTAAACAAATAATGTAACTTAAATGTTAAAGAAATATCAACAATGTGTCCCCATCTTGGTTAAAAAAATAGAGCCTGCTCTGATTCGATACCCCTGCCTACTGTCAGAGGTTAAATACTATCTTGAATTCCATGTTTATGATTTCTTTGCTTTCATTTAATATCCTAATCTTAAATATCTATTCCTAATTAATCTATTTGAGTCTGCATGTTCTCAATTTTCATAAAAATATGATTATGCTGTTTATAATTTTCCATGATTTGCTTTATTTATGCTGAATTTTGCGATTGTGAGATTCATATTTGTTGATGATTACAGCTGTATTTTTCATTTTTACCACTATAAAGTATTATACTATATGATAACTACAGTTTATTCATTTAAATGGATATTTAAATTATCTTCAAGATTTAGTATTACAAAAAGAAAAAAAGGCACAGTGAATATTCTTCTGGTGAAGACTTTCTTCCGGTGCACATCTGCAAAACTTTCTAGAGTGACATTGATAATTCATAGGATACGCACTTCAGCTCTGTTAGATTTTCCCAAATAATTGTATCAATTTATAAGTCTCAGTAGCACTGTATAAAGAGTTTCCATGCTCCACATCCTTATTAATACAGGATCTCATTTTTGTCAATATGGGGATATAAGATGGTATCCCTTGTAGTTTTAATTTTCATTTTTTAAATTATTACCATTAATTATCACTGCAATATTTCATTAGCTTTTCACATTTGTTCTATAAAGTGTCTACCTATGGCTTCTATAAACTTTCTTTTGTCTTTTCCTTATTGATTTTTAGGGTTATACATTCATTCTAGAGATAATCTTTTGTTGGTTATGTGGTCCAAATACTTCTGTTTGTGGCCTGTCGTTTCTCTATTTTTAATAGTGTTTTATGATGAACACTGAATTCCTATTTTAATGCTATCAAATTTATGATATATTTACTTTAAAAATTATAGGTATCCAGAGGATATAAAATTATTTACCTATTTTTTTTCCAAAATTTAAAGTTCCACACAACTTTTTAGTTCTTTCATACTTTTCTCTTTCATATTTGTGTTTGCTTCGCAATTGGGAATAATTTTCATGTTTTTTTTAAATTTTGACATTCAATTATTCCAGCGTTATTTGTGAATTTGTCCTTTTCTCACTGATCTCTGTTCCCTGGGACATTAATCAATTTATCTATGACTGCACAATACTCCATTGTATAACAGCTTCATGAAAAGACTTTAAGAGGTGGTTGGGTAGTTTCTCCTCTCCTGTTCTTTTACCCTTTTATATAAATTTGAGGGTGTTTATCAAATTCCAGATTATATCTCCCACTTATTTAGACAGTGCTTAATTTCTTTTGATAGTTTTATAATTGTTCAAAATGATGTTTATATTATTTGCCTATAATTTTTAAACTTTCTGTAACACCTATAACTATGGGTCCTTTTTCATTTCTGATACTATTTTTGTTGCTTTTGTTTCTTTCTTGCCAGAAGTTTGTCAGTTTTTATTTTCTTTTCAAAGAATCAACTTTGACTTTGTTCAACCTCTCAATGGAATCATGTTTTTCTTAGGAGATAGTTTCGCTGAGTATACCATTTTAACTTATTCTCTCACAGCAATTTTAAGGCATTATTCTGCAGTCTTCTGGTTTCCTTTGATGTGGTTGACGTGTCACACAGAGAGCTGATAGTCTGTCACTCCATCTGGCCTTTCTCTCTGCTGCTTTTTAGATCTTGTCTTTAATATTCTGCGTAGAATCACAGAATCACTGTGATTCTTCTAGGTGTGTATGTTTTCCCCCAATCTTTCTTACACTGTATCTGAGTATTCCTAACCTTTGTTAATTTTGTGAAGTTCTCAGACTCATCTTTTTGAATATCTTCTCTCTCTATCCTATTATCCCCTTATGGAACTCTGATTAGCTATTTGTCACTCTATCCCCTTTCATGTTTTTCACCTCTTTGTCTCTCTGTGTCACATGCTGGGAAATCACTTCAGAATTTCTTCTAATTTGCCAGTTTTCTTCCCCCCTGTCTCTATTGTGTCATTTAACTTATCCATGGATTTTCTAATTTCAACTTTTACATTTTTCATTTCTAGAAGTTTTATTTGACATATTGGTCATTTTTTAGTCAGTTATTTCTTACTTAGCTTTTTCAAGCCTTCTTTTATTTTTTTAAGCATACTTGTTTTGCATTCTGTATCTATAGTTCCAATTTTTGAAATCCTTGTGAATATGACTCTTTTTAATTTTGCTGATGCTTTCCTGTTTCCTTATATGTTTTGTAAGTGTGTGTGTGTATGTGTGAAACATTATCGGTGAGAATCCTTTGAGACATGGGTGAAAGATGTATTCTTCAAGAGAGTATTTGTGGTTTTGACTGCCAGGTACTCAGGGGTACCACTAGCAGGTCCCTATTTAAATAAAAATTTTACCTTAAGAGTTTTTCATTCCTTGCAAGTTAATGTGAATCCTAACTCAACCTGTGTGAAGTTAGGTTATGGTTATCAATTTTCAGGCAAACCGACTTTCCCCCATCCATCTTGGGCTAAAACCAACAGAAAAATCTTTATTATCTCCATTTGTGGAATATATTCCTCACCTTGGTTCACTTTTTCACGGCATATACAGCTCTTAGAGAATAACGGATTTGCGCAATTGTCTCCAACCTAACTTCCCATCAATACGCTGGGCCTGGACATTCCCTCTAGTTACCTTTAATTACCTGTGTCACAGTTAAAACCAAAGCTGAGAGAACCCAGAGATTAGCAAATGGTCTTTCAGCTTTCTCTCTAACTGTCTGGATTTGTGTTCTCATTTTGTTTTTTACCTCTTAAGAGTTGCCTTAAATTTCATTTAAACTAACATATGTATTATTTTTAAGGATGAATTTTAAAATACTTTATTCACTATTTTTAGAGAATTAATCAGTGCTGTTGTTCAGACTATTAGCCTACAAAGAGACAGAAATTGGGTTTGTAAAGAACACTAAAAATTAAAATACTCAGTTTTGATAATGGAGCAAGAAAATGGGCACTCTCACACACTGCGTGTTGGGTGTAAACTGGTATCTCTTTCATGGAAGGCAATTAGCAAAATGTATCAATAACCTTAAACTATTATATACCCTTGGATGCAGAAATTCTTTTAAAAATAATTTATCCTGGGGTAAAATTACAAAGATGCACAAAATTATATGAAAAAGAATGTTCATTGTAGAATTTTCTATATCAATAAGCTGAAAGTAAATGTTCCATAATAGAGATTTGGCTAAAACATTATGGTATGTGCATGCATTAAAATATTAAGTAGATATTAAAAAGAGTCCTTTATAAAATACATAATGTCACAGCGAGAACTTCACATATATTGTCAATAGAAAATATCTAGATTTGAAAAGTACAGTTTGATTTTTTTACAAAATGGCAGAGATTTCTTATGACTCCTTTTGATTATATCTATTTTTAAAACTCCTACAAAAATTTATATGTTACCGTACTAAACAAAAGCTGTTTTAAAAAAGTAATACAAATTGACAGAGAAAATGTTAATAATAGATATGGCTATCTAAATGTTTTTAACAGGTACCTCTAAAAAAAAAAAGTACATTAAATTTTAAAAAGTACATTAAATTAAAAGTACATTAGATTAAACTTAAAAGTGTAAGAAAAACAATTACAGCATATATGATCAAAGGCTAATATTTTAGATATTTAAAGAACTCACAAAAATTCATTAGCCATATACTCAAGAGAAAAAATGAGAAAAGGAGATTTAAAAATATCACAGAGGGGAATAGTTTTTAAACCATTTGTCCCAATAAAAAGGAAACAAGTAAAAAATTTTATATACTATACCAGTTTTGATCCCTTAAATTAGCTAAATTTTTCACAAATTTGTAACAAACAAAAAGTAGAGTATCCCAAACTGTTGGGTGCTCATTTCAAGGTGAACTCTGATAAGATCTAGATGTCCTTAACATTTTTCAAAAATATTGTGATAATATGTATCAATAGTCTTAAAAATATTGAGTATCATCTTCCCTAATTGAGATGCTACTTCATGTTCTTGAAGGTTACCATTCCCAGTCCATCCTTTGGGTTTATGCCTGGTTTTCTTTCATTCAGCTGTCATTCAAGAGGTCTTTGCTGAGTATCTACTAAGTAGAACGTGGTGTGAGAAGCTATCCACCCAATACAGAACAAGACCCAGCATCTGCTTGGATGCAGTTCACATTCTTTACACTCAGAGGAGAGAGACAGCTGTGCCAAGCAATAACCACATAGCTTAGATGAGGGCAGTATAAGGAAAAATATAGGAAACTAGAAAGATCTGAAGAAGGCATCTCAGCCTGAAAGATACAAGTAGGAGTCTAAGCAGAAGTGACACCAAACTGAGATCTGAAAGATAAAGGAGAAATGAACTGAAGAAAAGTGGGAGGCCAAGTATTCCAGGCAAAGGGAAGAGAATGGGAAGCCCCCTAGAGTGATGGCTGGAAGAGGAGTGAGAAGGTATGTAGGGATCATGCACTGTGACAATCTTAGTTTGTCTACAGAGTAGAATACGGGAATGTATTACAGAATGAGACAGACAGGACAGGAGCCAGATTACACTGAAGCCCTGCAAACTGTTGAGTTTCAAATTTACTCAAAGAGCAGTTATGACCCTTGAAGGGTATTAAGCAAGGAAGTCACCTATTCACAAACTATAGCTATGGTTTCTTTTGAATTAGGGGTTGATGAAGCAGGCTGAAGACAGGGTTTCGCCCTCCTGTGCACTTCCACTTCCCCAAGCTATAATAGTCTCTGGACACAACAGCTAGACCTCCTCAATTACTGGGCCACTCAAAAATCACAGCAATGATTCTAGCAATATACACATTCCCTGGTCTGTTCTCATCTTCTTATTTTGAGATCCACACCACCACAGTAGGCCCATTGTACTGCTGTAAACAAAAATCTGTCCCTAAATGTGATCACTGTAAGCCTCAGGAGCAACTGGATGTTTTACGATATTTTCAAATCATAAATGTTATTCCAAATTTATTTAACATACAACAAAGTTGGCTTCCATTTGGAAATAAGTCCATTGGACGATATGTATAAACCATTATTATATTTGAATGTACTAAAATGATTAAATGTTGTAATGCTAGCCAGTCATCATTGTTTGAGCATTTTAAAAACTTTTAAGAAATAGTATATTTTTAAAGTCACGTCACCAAAGGATTTGAAAAACAATATTTACCATTGTTTTAGACATAAGTAACATAGAAAGAAAATAAATACCTATAATAGTAATTCCTGGGTTTTAACATATCATGAATTGGGCAATACATAACTTTTAGTAATGTGTAGCAAAGGTTACGGTAATTCTTAAACTTATTTATATTTATATGTTACCTATATACAGTATATTACTCAGACAAGAATTCTATTAACAGTAACCTGCTAAATCATGACTGAATGATGTTGTGTAAAAATATAAATGTAATTATATTACTTTTAGAATGATAAAGTATATGTAAACCATCATTATAACAGGAGTGTTTTAGAAACATTCACCAATCTGGTTACAATAAAAAGAAGTCTAGAATAAATAATTAAATGCAAGAGTATTTCATTCAATCTATGTCACTGCAAAAATGTGAGGGCTAAATATAAATTTTAAGTTGTTAGTTTACATGTTGTTTATAGAATGCTCTCTGATTGCTTGGCAGATACTTCCCCAAAATGTAGTGTCCAGGTTTTGCATACATCAGAAGATGCTGGTTTTTTCCCCCACTTCACATCACGTTTAGTCTTACTCTCTGACATTCGGGTTGAGGCAAGAGTGGAGGTATGGTTTACTATCAGGACAGCAAGAGGGTGGCACTAAAGAACAATGGTCCATTCCAACCTCTGAACTTTGTGAGGCTGGGGAGTAAAATGGTACTGATATATCTACATGTGAATGCTCTAAACAGCAGGTGGGGAGAAGAAAGAGGCACACAGAGCTGAGCTCTTTGTCTGAAGTACACAGATTTGGGGAAAAGCTACTGAGTCAGAAAGTCTACAAGTAGAATCCCAGATGGCCAGCAGGCAGAAATTATTCTACTATCAGCAAGAACCCAGAATAAATGACAAGTAAAACTAAAGTTAACAGTACAAAATTCAAACTATCAACAACCCAGTATACATGTAAAAAAGAAAACCAAAAAAGACCCGAACGTTCGGAGGAAAACAATGTAAAAGGTGTGAAGGTATAAGTCTAACATCTTTATTAAAAAAAAGTTTATTCACTTATTTTTTTCTTCATCTTACTGTGTTCAGCTGTGCCTCTTCCTTTCCTATCTGATTCAGAAAGACAAAATGGTTAAAAAAGACTGTTTTTACCTTCTGTCTTTGAAGGTGGAAATACACTGTCTAACAACATGTTCGATAAAACTTCTTCCTGAAAACAAATTGAATACCCCACTGAGTTTGTTTTGAAAGAATCTGACCTGCCCAACCTACCACAAATGCAAAATGCATCTGGTAAAACTGATGCTTAAAATCACACTCATCTGCTCACTCTTGTGATTTTGTGCAATAATACCTAGTACAAACATTTAAATCCTAAGTGAGAAAACATATAGATGATAACTGGCAAATATTTTAGATATTTAGTTTTGTTAGAGCAAGAAGACTTTAGAAATGATTTAATCTGACCCCTTCCCCTTACACAAGGGAAAATGAGGGACAGAGAAGTAAAGTGATTTGTTCAAAGTTACTCGTTTGGTAAATAGCCAAGTCAGGATTCTCAAGTCTGTTTTTTTTCTATCTATTCTTCAGACGATATTATCAACTTAAATTTTTCAAAGAATGGAATAATGTTTTTTATTTATTGTTTCTAAGATATGCAGAGGGTCCTCATTAGCTAAGCATTCCTTTTATGAAACACCATATTCACTGAGATGTATAAGGAAGAAAAAGTCATCATTATATGAAAATATTTACTAATGAGCTGATCATTTATAAAATTAGTACCCAAACACTCCTCCCTTTCTAATATCCATCAGTCAGGTTCTGACTGATTATCAAATAATGCAATCCAATTGCAAAGTAAATAGCAAATACTGTTAAAAATGCAGGATTACACTAAATCCAGACAGGGATGTTGAAACTATCTAGAGTCAGACCCATTGTCATTGACTAATAAGAATCCAGCAGAGAAGACCAGTTAACAACTGAAGAAGAGAAAATTAATTCAGATGCTTCAAATGACAAACTTGTAACATAAAATATATGAGAGGCCTGTGAAACATTTGATTATCTTTTTATTTTGTTTTTGTTCTTTTTTTTTGTTTTTTTGTTTGTTTTCACTTGATTATCTTTTAAATGCTTTTCTAAAATAACTCTATAATGAAATTCAAACATGAAGTAAAAGGTAACATATTATGTACCATACAGTTTAATTTAAAAAAATACACAAAACAAAACACATGATTTGTTCTAAAGAAGTAGTATATAGGGCTTCCCTGGTGGCGCAGTGGTTGCGCGTCCGCCTGCCGATGCGGGGGTAACCGGGTTCGCGCCCCGGTCTGGGAGGATCCCACATGCCGCGGAGCGGCGGGGCCCGTGAGCCATGGCCGCTGGGCCTGCACGTCCGGAGCCTGTGCTCCGCAACGGGAGAGGCCACAGCAGAGGGAGGCCCGCATACCACAAAAAAACCAAAAAACACAAACAAACAAAAAAAACAAAAAAAGAAGTAGTATATAATTACAATCATAATCTAAATTTTGTTAAATATAATATAAATCACAGTTTAATAATTTTAACTTTAGTTTAAAATAAAATTTTGGGGGGGACCTTTTTAACAGCTAACTCAACAGATTAACCCATGCTTTACAATCCTCCTGACCACTGGTAGGCTATATTCTACTTTCTGCCTTCTAATCACAGGAAATATGATGTTTGCTTGTCAGTACTTTCACCTTTTTGTTCTCAATATTCTTTCCCAGGCTTATAACTTTAATTGCATAATTTAATAAGTTATATAAAAATTGGGAAATTCTGCATGTAAAATATAGCCCCTGAGAAAACAAAGTTTAGTAATCTGTATAGAGGTTCAGAATGAGCCTCCCCAAAATGTATCACTTTTGCATGAGGATTATTTTGAACTAAAGGTAATCCAGACCCTGAGGGTTCAAGAGAAACTACTGCCCCTCCCTTAACTAGCTAGAAGAATTTAAATTGGGGATTTTTCCCAGAAAAGAGTTATAACCAGAGACAGATTTTATCTAAGTGGCCCCATCTATATGTCAAGGCAAACGTCTAATTACCCATACATGTGCTCTTCTGCTTATCATCCTGTGAATGACCCTTCTGTCCTTGAAAGCCCCAGACTCCTATCCCCTTCCTTAGCTCAGGATGTCATATATAACTCATTTTACCTTTCTGTCTCTAACCCTCTCATGTATGTGGGATTCCCATAAGTACAAAATTAAATTTGATTTTCTCCTGTTAAACTGTCTCATGTCAATTTAACTCTTAGACCAGCCAGAAGAACCTAGAAGGGTACAGGAAAGTTTTCTGCCTCCCTGACATCTGAATGACTCTATGGTGATGAGTCACTCTAACAACTTCTGTCTCACTAGGTATGGATGAAGCCATGTAGCAGATCAAAAAATAATCATAAAAATATACAAAGATTCAGCACTCTGGTTACTTTGTAATTTTCTAAATTCTTCCTATTCTTTAAATAAACAAAAACTGGAAGTCACAGTTGATGCACTGCAAGTGTAGTTCATGCCAGAAAAAAAGATTAGGAATTCTAGAAAATGTATCTATACTCAAGGGAAAGTATCCACATCAAAAGATTTGTGACAATGAGAGTTTTTCAAGTAAGGATGGCACAGATGATGGGCGGGGAAATGTGGTATCTGTTTATTAACCACTACCACTGAGAAATTTTATGATGATTAACAAACATGGTAAATTTACAGAAAAGGTAACACAATTTCTTGAAGTAGAAAATTTTCTGAGAAACAACTCTGCAATGTAGATGAATTTATGACCTAATATACCTAATATATTATATAAGAAGTTATCTTTAAAACTCATGACACAAAAAGCAGAGAATATGGTACATGGATACAAAAGGAAATTACAGTAGCTGCCTACCTCTTTGCTACTAAAAACTTCAGAGAGCTACTTTTTTTAAAATTAATTTTTATTGGAGTATAGTTGCTTTACAATGTTGTGTTAGTGTCTTGCTGTACAGCAAAGTGAATCAGTCATATGTATACATATATCCCCTCTTTTTTAGGTTTCCTTCCCATTTAGGTCACCACGGAGCATTGCGCAGAGTTCCCTGTGCCATACAGTAGATTCTCATTAGTTATCTATTTTATACATAGTAGTGTATATATGTCAGTCCCAATCTCCCAATTCATGCCCCCCCTTCCCCCTTTGGTAACCATAAATTTGTTCTTTATGTCTGTGACTCTATTTTTGCTTTGCAAATAAGTTCATCTCTACCATTTTTTTAGATTCCATATATAAGTGATATTATACCCTATTTGTTTTTCTCTTTCTGACTTACTTAACTCTGTATGACAGTTGCTAGGTTGATCCATGTCTAAGGAATGTCATTATTTCATTCCTTTTTTTTTTTTTTTTTTTTTGTGGTATGCGGGCCTCCCTCTGCTGCGGCCTCTCCCGTTGCGGAGCACAGGCTCCGGACGCGCAGGCTCAGCGGCCATGGCTCACGGGCCCAGCCACTCCGCGGCATGTGGGATCCTCCCAGACCGGGGCGCGAACCTGGTTCCCCCGCATCGGCAGGCGGACGCGCACCCACTGCGCCACCAGGGAAGCCCCTTTCATTCCTTTTTATGGCTGAGTAATATTCCATTGTATATGTGTACCACATCTACCTAATATATTATATAAGAAGTTATCTTTAAAACTCATGACACAAAAAGCAGAGAATATGGTACATGGATACAAAAGGAAATTACAGTAGCTGCCTACCTCTTTGCTACTAAAAACTTCAGAGAGCTACTTTTTTTAAAATTAATTTTTATTGGAGTATAGTTGCTTTACAATGTTGTGTTAGTGTCTTGCTGTACAGCAAAGTGAATCAGTCATATGTATACATATATCCCCTCTTTTTTAGGTTTCCTTCCCATTTAGGTCACCACGGAGCATTGCGCAGAGTTCCCTGTGCCATACAGTAGATTCTCATTAGTTATCTATTTTATACATAGTAGTGTATATATGTCAGTCCCAATCTCCCAATTCATGCCCCCCCTTCCCCCTTTGGTAACCATAAATTTGTTCTTTATGTCTGTGACTCTATTTTTGCTTTGCAAATAAGTTCATCTCTACCATTTTTTTAGATTCCATATATAAGTGATATTATACCCTATTTGTTTTTCTCTTTCTGACTTACTTAACTCTGTATGACAGTTGCTAGGTTGATCCATGTCTAAGGAATGTCATTATTTCATTCCTTTTTTTTTTTTTTTTTTTTTGTGGTATGCGGGCCTCCCTCTGCTGCGGCCTCTCCCGTTGCGGAGCACAGGCTCCGGACGCGCAGGCTCAGCGGCCATGGCTCACGGGCCCAGCCACTCCGCGGCATGTGGGATCCTCCCAGACCGGGGCGCGAACCTGGTTCCCCCGCATCGGCAGGCGGACGCGCACCCACTGCGCCACCAGGGAAGCCCCTTTCATTCCTTTTTATGGCTGAGTAATATTCCATTGTATATGTGTACCACATCTTCTTTATCCATTCCTCTGTTGATGGACTTTTGGGTTGCTTCCATGTCCTGGCTATTGTAAATAGTGCTGCAATGAACACCAGGGTGCATGCATCCTTTCGAATTATGGTTTTCTCCAGGTATAAGCCTAGGAGTGGGATTGCTGGGTCATATGGTAACTCCATTTTTACTTTTTTAAGGAAACTCTATACTGTTCTCCATAGTGGCTGTACCAATTTACATTCCCACCAACAGTGTAGGAGAGTTCCCTTTTCTCCACACCTTCTCCAGCATTTATTGTTTGTAGAATTTTTGATCATGGCCATTCTGACCGGTGTGAGGTGATACCTCAT
>NC_041224.1:47011064-47025505 GCF_002837175.3 Physeter macrocephalus
CTATAATTAGTGATGTTGAGCATCTTTTCATGTGTTTGTTGGCCATCTGTATGTCTTCTTTGGAGAAATGTCTATTTAGGTCTTCCACCCATTTTTTGGATTGGGTTGTTTGTGTTTTTTTTGATATTGAGCTGCATGAGCTGCTTGTATATTTTGGAGATTAATCGCTTGTCAGTTGCTTCATTTGCAAATATTTTCTCCCATTCTGAGGGTTGTCTTTTCATTTTGTTTATGGTTTCCTTTGCTGTGCAAAAGCTTTTAAGTTTAATTACTTTTGTTTTATGACAAACTAACAAATCCTAGAGGTTTTGAAAATATCAGTTGACTTCTAGTCAAGATGGCAAAGTTTAGACTTTGGAGCAAATTATTTCTTCCAAATGGATACCAATGATGGATGAAATATTTTTTAAAAGAAATTTTAAAAGGTTTAGACAAGCTCAAAAACAAAATAGACATCTTTGAGGACCAAAATGGGACAGAAACACAAAGTGCTGAGTGTGGAAGTGAAGTCACAGGCCTTTAAGCAGGTGCCAGGCTTTAGAGTTTAGCCCCTGAGGTTAATGTCACTATGGAGTGTAGCTGACCTAGAACAATTTTAACTTGTAACTAAATCAACCCCCAAGCTCATTCCCTAATTAGATAGAAATATACTTAGTATCAGTATGGTCCAGGCCTTATCCTGGACTGAGGACCTTAAAAAGGTAGACAGAGGCAACAGTAAAACCAACAAAGAATATCAGCTGAGTGTAGAGGGAGAGAGGAAAAGAAAATACACCAAAATGAAAAAAACATAAGAAAATTGCTCTAGAAATGAGTCTATAAACCAAAATTCCAAAACACTGAAAATCTAATAGCTAAAAAATAAAAGCTGAGATATATACTTTCTCCAGATGAAGTCAGTGCTTTAGAATGGGCTGAAAAAAAAATCATCAAAGAGAAATTGAAGGAATAACATTCACAAAAATGAATAAGGAGCTATAAAAGAAAAAAAGAAAAAGGAAAATGAATAAATGAGAAAGCATGTATTAGAAATATTAGGAAAGTACGGTAATTGTATTTAAAATGCAGTAGAAGTATATTAGAAAACTACTGTTAATAAGTATATGGCCACATCAGTGGCCTGGCTTTAAGTTACACTTTACTATTACTTATTCTGTATAAAAATTTTATTAAAGTCTTGAGTGAAGTGGCATGTCATTCAATTTTTACTCATACTTTTTGTCAATAAAGGTGAAAGTTTTCTATGTCAACATCTCAGTTAAAGCTATTTCACTGTCAGCATGGAGTTATGGAAATTAAGTTGAAAATGTTTGTAAAATTCAGTCATAACCTGATCTACCATACCAAAACACAATTAATTACAATGTAAATGATTGTAATAGCAAATACAAGAAAATCTTTTAAATTAAGTAATTATATATTTAAATTGAATATCCAAACTAACTACATTAAAACTTTTAAAACATTAAATTAAATTAAATCTGGAAAAGCAGATTCTCCTAATTGGATCTGTACTGCAGTACTAGTCTCCTCACTAAGATAGTCCACTTCGTCTCCTGACATCCCTGGCAGCAACATTCTTCCAGTGAACCAGGCTTAAATCTGTATTTCATCTTTTCCTTCTCTGAAGTCCTCCTTCAATGCCTCTCATACCATGTTCCCTCCTTCACTTTTCATTAATGATTCATTCATTCATCTATCAGATGTTTACTAAGCATCTACTACGTGCCAGGCACTGTGCCATATGTGGAAGACTCAGTGGTGAGCAAGACCAATGGTCCCTGAAGCATGCACCTCACAGTCTAGTTCATCTCACTCAAATTCTCCCCCAACCTTCTCTCCTATTTTCAAACTGTGCTTGGCACTGCTGCCTGATTCTTCTGCTGTTAGTAACTAGTTTTGGCTTTTTAGCTTTTTTGATTTCTTTGCCTCTGTGCCTCTTCTCATGCTGGGAACGCCCTAACACCCATCTACAGAAATTCTACCCCTAACGAAAGCTCATTTCCCCAAGAGATTTCCCTACACAAACTTTTTCTAATATCCTCTTCCAGCTGTAATCTTGCCTTCCTTGGATTTCTTTTTATTTCCTTTTCAACATTTACCTTTTGTCATCATCATATGTATAAGTATCAATACCACTATTGTCACCCACTCCAATCTCTAAATAGCTGAGCATGCCTCAACCTCAGTGCATTATACCAACAGGAATTTGTTCTGTTAAGAGTTCATAAAACATGAGGTCTTTTACAGAAGACTTCATTGAGTCTAAAAGTGCAGGTCAGCCAAGTCTTGTAAACACTGAGGGCAAGCATACTTATTTCAAGGCATCCTCCCTCTAGTAACTATTCAATACCAAAACATAATGATTAAGATGTTATTCCAGGTCTTTTTGAAAAATAACAAATAAAAGCCAGCACAGTTTAAAAATAATTATTAAGTATGCCTTTGTTTCTGGTGACTTGGGATTCAGCCCTCAGGTGTTAGTCCTGCACATTTCCATAAGCCCATCTTTGTGACCAGAGGAATTCATTTAAGAAACTGTCGCCTAAGTGAAAAATAAGTGCCTCACTACACTAGCCCATTTAAGCACCTAATTACAGGATCAGTCAAGAGTCAACTTGCTTCCTAACAGATTGCCTCCAGTCGGTGGGTTTCTGTCTACCCAGAGCTTCAGTTAGGGTGCCCCTACTCTTGGGTCTTGGCATACTTGGATGTCATTGCCCTGACTTTGAACTATGACTCCTCAAAATCTTATTGATGCAGAATTTGGGGTTGTTTGGAAGAGCACAAAGTGTTCCCCAAGTAAGCCATTTCTCCATAGATTACAAATGAAAACCACTGTTTTCTATGCCTTCTTTGAACATACCTGTGCCTAAAATCGTAGAACACATTTCAGGTTCTTTAAAAAATTCTTTGAAATGGAATTTCAGGGTGAAAAAATATGTGCCTTTAAAATGTTGGTTAAATTGTTAGACTATGCTCCAGCAAGGTTGTTTCAAAACACACTTGAACCAAAAATGAGTAAGTATAAATTATTTCATCATGTCATTAAAGAGTTCATCACTTTTTAAGAAATTACTATTTTGATTATAAAAATATGCATTGATATTTTTTAGTGAGAAAAACTTAATGACTATTTGTAGATTTTTCTGTGATTTAAGTGTTAATATTTGCCCCATTTCCTATTTTACTATTTATCTTTTCCTTATCAAATGGTAAGAGCCCCTTTGTATGTAAAGATATTGATCATCTGTTGAATATATTACAAATATTTTTCAAGTATCATTAGACTTTAAACGTATAGATCTTTGGGGTTTTTGCAATATGATTTTTTAAATTTAAATAGTAAAACTATAATTTCTTTCACGTATATTTAGAAAATTTTCCCACTCTTAGGCCCTTTACAATTACTAAAAATATTATTATGTATTTTCGTCTAGTAATCTATGTTTAAAACTTTTATTCATCTTAAGTTTATTTTTGTTAAAGGTAGAGAGTAAGATATAATTTTATATTTTTCCCAGAAATTACTCTCAATTATACAAAAGCCACTTATTTACTTTCCTCTATGATTTTAAGTGTCATCTTTTCCAAAGAGCAAATTATGATTTATATACATCCTCATTCCTGAACTCTTTTTTTCTTTTCCATTTATCTATTTGTCTGTTCTTGAACCACTAATGAACTCTACTGCAGATAGATGGATGGAGAGATGATAACGTTTGACATCTGAGAAAAAAGCCCCATGTCCATTCTTCTTCATTTTTTTAACTTTCCTTAGCTCATTTTATACATTTATTTTTCCAGGCGAATTTTGCAATCAACTCACCAGGTTCCCAAAAACCCACCAGGGAGATTTTGGAAGTTATTGTTATTAAATGTACAGATTTGTGACTATAGAAATCTTTAAAATACTGTACTTTCCATCTGGGATTACATTGTGTTACTAATTCAAGATATTTTTCATGACTTTTAGTAATTTTTAGAATGTGTTTTCATATGGATCTTGCATATTTATTATTAAATTTATCCCTATTAATTTTCCATATTCATTGAATGGAAGTTTTTATATTCATTGTAATTTCTAACTAGTGTTTTTTGTGTTAGTATATGAGTTTTGTTTTCGGCACTACTATGCTTAACTTTATTTTTTGTTTTATTAGGTTTTCTGTTGTATTCATTTTTTCAAATGTAGAGTATCCACTATTACTATATTTGAATAAAAGTAATTTGTTCTATTTTTATCCTTTTTATTTCTTTTTCTTATGATTTGGCATTTGCTAAAACTGCCAGAAAAAAAGTTAAATAATAGTAGGGATGGTAGATTATTAAAAATTAAATTGGCATCATTATTGCTTTTCTTATTTAAAAAATTATTTGATTCATACATTTTCTTAATATTGGATAAATTGGAATGGTTTTCCTAGGTCCATTTATATGAATAACCATCCCTCTTTAATCCTGTCATTTAAATTTGATTTATGCAGTAATTTCAAGTAAACAAAATAATACTGGGTTCATTTTAACAACATAAACTAGTAACAATTGCATATTAACATATAGTCCTAAATAGCTTCCCCCATCAAAGATTTTCTGAAAGAGAAAACTAAAATAGTATTTATTGGAGGCTTGGTTAAAAATCTAACCAGGGTAGATGTGTATGTACTGATATAGAAGAATGTCCACCAAATATTTTTGACTTAATTTGTAGAACAGAATCTATAATATAATCTCATTTCTATGTGAAAATGAAATTTATACACATTCACACAGACCTACACACATGTTTTTATTTTATGGTCTAGAAAGGAACACATCAAAAGTATCATAATAACAGAGGCTAACACAGGGCTGTGGTTTGAAGAGTGAGAGAGGTTTCTTTACTATTCATAAATGTCAGGGTCCTCCCTGTACTCTCAAGCACTCATTTCCTAAAATTCACCCTTGATCCATTAGTTATACATGAAAACCAATACTGCTACATTGTATTTTGAAAAGTCTTAAATTACAACATAAACCGTACCTGAAAAGTCAAGTTACTGTATATATTACTGATATGATATACAGGAAAAGAAAATGCTTTTGTATTTTCCCCCTCAAATACATCAAGACATGCCATCTACTTTAACTGATTTAACACAAATAACCACATAAAAATTTCATGGAAAGTACAACTTAGATGCTGCTTTACCTATCTACCTTCTTGTCTCTGAAGGTTGTTTACCATTGAGATTCAGCTTATTCTGGGAACTGTGCTACCTTCCTTAAACTACACGCTTCCATTAGCTGACGGAGAGTCCCAAGTTGCTTTACCCTCTTTTCCTAAGTCACTAGTCATTTTCCTAACAAGACACACACTCCTGGTGAATGAGCTTCTCCTCTGCCTGCCACCTTGCCCTTCGGATGTTTCTAAGGTAGAAAATACAGTGAGAAAGAAAAGTGAAAGGATTGTTAATAAAGGTAACAGTAAATTAACATTTATTCAGTGCTAAAAAGCTTTCACACAATTTTCATTTTAGATTATTCGGTCAAAAAAATAGACTAAGAGCTAAGCCAGATACTGACTTACGGATTCTTTGGTTTATGAATATTTATGACATGGGGTATAATGAGTTGCCTTGTTTCTATACCAGAAACAAATTAATTAATTAACCAATTAATTAATTGTAAAAATAACTCAAATTAATTGAGTAGAAGACTTTTATTCTTCAAGTCAAACAATCCCTCGCAGTGCAGAAATGCATTATTAGGAACATTTTTTCTTTCTGAAATGCCTTTCTCTATTTGTCCTTGAAAAGATAATAAACTCCATAGTTGTTTTGAAGCACAGAGCACTGCAGTTTCTAAAATAGATGGGAGCTGGCTTGGGACATGCTTCCCACCAAACTGCCTTCACAGTAATCAAATACAGTGCTGAAAACCTGGTCAAAATAAAAGCACTAGTGGAGTAGAGGCTGATTCTGGTTTGGAGCTTTCTAGCTCCTCACATATCTAGTTTTAGTCCAGAATAATCCTAGAGAATGTTTGTTAAATTAAAAGCTGAAACATGTATCTTGGTAGAAAGAGAAAATTACACGCTTTTCAACAATTTACCAATTTCCATAACCAAACCTAAAATGTTTAGATTTTAATTGAAAAAAATATTTCCATGGAGAATTATAACATGTCATTTACTTTGATATATAAAACTAAATGTATGAAGGACTACTTTATCCATTAAAAATGTACACATAACAAACTTTTAATACACTACCCAGATCCTTAATTATAAAAACAAAATCATGTTTATGTTTTGTGTTTAACTGTAAATGCTACATTAATATTGCTTTCTTTATAATTATTTCTGGAATAAATTTCTATTATAATTTGAGGAGAATGGGGTATCTGTCAGTTATAAAATGAAGCAAACCTTGAAGTAACTCAAGTATTTGAGGAAGGTAAGAGAATCCGTATGCTTACTGATTTTTACTAATTCTATAAAGGTTGAGCTATTTTAAAGCAGACACAAACAGAAATCAAAAACACAAACTGCACCTCCCATATACAATTAGGAATGTGAATTAAAATTTATTTTACCATCTCTGTGCTTGCAATTAGCAAAATCTCTTCTTTAATCTGTCTTTACTCAGTGCTGTATTGTTGATCTTAAGATATATATTTTTATGGATAAAAACCCTGATGTTCAAAGAGCTCATTTATACTTCTCCATGGGAATTTTTCCTTCATTGACAGAAACCAGTAACTATTTTTAAAAGGATTTTTTTACTGATTGACTAAATGAAAAAGATCTACAAAGGGCTTTGCTCATATTGTACCAAATACATTTCAACATTTATAACAAATAATTTCATAGTAGAAAACTATAAACAGGTAGGGATATACTAATTACAAAAAAAACATATATCTTACAAAGATATGAAAAACCATTGGTGGAAGGATAGGAATGAACAAATAGCCCAACAATGCATAAATCAAACAAGGTATAAATGAAAGTGTCAGCCATTCATTTTTAGATCCGTTGAGCTCTAGGCGGCTGGACATAGTTGTTGGTAGTAAAAAATGTCTCCCTCCAAAGGGTCGGTGGAGAGCAGCATGATTGGCAGCACAAATAGAAGACAAAGGAGAAAGCTTCAGTCTGCAGCTGATGCACAAGAAGAACATGGGGAGCTGAGTTTACAATAGAGATGACATTACCAAGCTAATGGCATGGGCAATCATGGGGCCACCACGCATCCCGGGTATCAGCGGGGCATCCATTTTCAGCTAAGTGTTAGAGTACCTTTTTGCTTTTTCTCACCACTGCAGGGATAAAACAACCGAGTGCGGGAAACCCACTGACTGGTAATAAATTACTATATTGGATACTTTTTGTTTTCTTTCAGCAATGACTTTACTGTGTATTTTTGCTATCATTACCAATTAAAGTAGAGGCTGATTTAGTGAACTGTATCTAACGGTATATCAGTCCCGATGCTCCAATTGCTTTGGCAAGTATCACAGGGTCAAGAGGCTCTTTTGACCTTTATCATCTAAGTCTTTCTGACCATTCACTATTTGAAGCAATCTCAGCTGAACAGATGGACGCTTTCTGCGACACTATAAAGCTTAGAATGTGAAGATAAATGAAATTGTGTTTCAGGCTTCAAACTGGTTTATGAGTATAAAATATTGTTAGTGTATCCAACAAAATATCCAGTTTTAAAGAGCATACTCTAACTCTGGCTAATGGACAAGATTGCTTACTTCTTTTTTAATGGTAGGTTTTGTTTTGTAAGTCTGAGGAATAGAATTTTGTAAAGCATAACTAAGGGTTACTTGGTTACATGTTGATTACTATAACAATAAGCCACTTAAAAATGCAGGGTTTACTTTTCATTACTGTGCAATGATATTATTGAATTTTTAAAAAATTAATGATGCATCAAGAAAGTTATAACATACACTGAGAAACAAGATTATGTATTGGATGAAGTAAAAATATAGATTTTAATTGCCCTTAGACTTAAATTTCTCTCTTAACTATGTCATTGACTTACTAGAAGGAGAGTATAGTATTTTTACATATCTGGATATGAAAGGGAAATGATTAAGCATCAGTTTTATATTTTATTAACCTGTTTGTGTTAGTATATCATCATGGTTATTTGAATATTTTGAAATTTTTAACATAAAGTAGAAGATGTATATATTTTTCTTCACTTGAATTAAGGCTAGTCTCCTCTAAGTAAAGTGACCGTATAATTTATTGTTCAAACCAGGCAACTTTTGAGAGTGAAATAGTGCACTATTAATAATTACACTGGAACAATAGGCATATACCAGGATTGTTCCAGTGATCCTAGACGTATGGTCACCTAATCTTAAAGGAATGTGGCAACAAGTATACTTCTTTTTTAAAAAAATCTATATTTCTGTATTACTCTTGAAATGTGACTATTGTTCTGTAAATCACAATTATAATTCTGTAAGTCTATTTTTTTTAATGACTAAAAAGAAGATACATTTTTTTAACTTTCAGGTTCAATTCATTTAGTTCCAATTCTTGAAAACTTCTGATTTGTAGTAAACAAACAAACAAAAAATAACCAAAGTCTCAATTATAAGAATACTACTAATTTTCTCAAGACTAAATTTCTCTATTTTGTGCTTATATAAAGTCCATGCTACTAGAATCCTATTATGATATAACCGAAGTAATCTCTCAGCAATCAACTACATTTCCATAAGGCAAACAGATTTGGTTGCAGGCAAGAGCAAAACAAGAGACATAACTGATTTAGAGTTAAACAAACCACTCACCACTTTGGGACAACTAACTAGTTTAGTGAGAAAAGGAGAAATACAGAAAAGGAAATAAGATGGTAAACAAAATTACCAAGGGGTCAGAAGGAACATTTCAGGGCATCCTGGACTGGGAATTGGCTAACATACTAGGACAAAGGTTACAGGCAGATGCATCCTTCCCAACAAAAAATAATCACAACCACGGGTGTGTCCTCAATTTCTAAAAAGGGACAAAAATCAATACCAACTTTAAAGTTTAAGGGTTTTATAAGTAATTCTGAGAACAAATGTGCAATACAATCTTCTTTCTAGGCAATGAAATACCGCGTGACAGAGATCGACTTCGGGGAAAGGCTCTGAGAAAGTTAAGGAAAAACATGGCAAGTTGAGGTATGGCCAAATAGGAATTGTGGAAAATAATTCACATAACCAAATACTATGGACTGAAGGTTTGTGTGTTGGGACTCCCCCACCACAATTCATAGGTTGAAATTATAATCTCCATGTGATGGTATTTGGAGATAGGGACTTCAGGAGGTGATATGGCTATGAGGGTGGGATTAATGCCCTTAGAAGAAGAGTCCAGGGAGCTAGCTCACTTTCCTTCCACAATATGAAGGTACAGTGAAAAAACAGCCATATGCAGCTAGGAAGAGAGCCTTCACCAAACACCAACTCGGCAGCACCTTAATCTTCCCAGCCCCCAGAGCAGTGAGAAATAAATTTCTGTTGTTTATAAGCCATACCATCTATGATATTTTGCTATAACAGCCCAAGCTAAGATGTTTTTTTATTAAATCTAGGAATAATTAAATAATTGCTGATAAAACTTATTTAACTTTGTACTGAAGCCAAAACATTCCTCTAAGATGTAGGGTATTACCAATATTAGAGAAAATATAGAAAAGATTATCTTATCTTGGCACAAAGCTATGGTGAGGATGCCATCAGAATGCTGGGCAAATCTGGCTAGATCTCAGGAAAAGAAATGTTTCACTATTGTAAAAATCATGATAACACATAATATGAAATGTTAACTCAGACACCAAATTCTGAATTACAAAGGAGACTAAAGATATTGATATACATTTAGAGATTTTTTTAAAAAAATTAGTAAGAAAAACGAGACATTTGAAAGTCATGCTTAACTTTACAAAAATAGATTTTGCTATATTGTTTTTGCCTTTAATATGTGGTCTACTCAGCATCCTATAAAAAATTCAATTAAACTAATAGAAAAAACTAGTCATATCAAATTCCAAAGCAATTTCATTTAAAAGCTAAATTATATGTAGCACAGAAGATAAAATCCTACATGCTCTCTTTATTTTTTTTTATTTTTTATTTTTTTATAAATTTATTTATTTTATTTTTTTATTTTTGGCTGCATTGGGTCTTCATTACTGCACGTGGGCTTTCTCTGGTTGCAGCAAGCGGGGGCTGCTCTTTGCTGAGGTGTGCAGGCTTCTCACTGCGGTAGCTTCTCTTCTTGCAGGGCACAGGCTCTAGGTGCGCAGGCTTCAGTAGTTGTGGCACGTGGGCTCAGTAGTTGTGGCTCATGGGCTCTAGAGCGCAGGCTCAGTAGTTGTGGCGCACGGGCTTAGTTGCTCCCTGGCATGTGGGATCTTCCCGGACCAGGGCTCGAACCCGTGTCCCCTGCACTGGCAGGCGGATTCCTAACCACTGCACCACCAGCGAAGCCCCATGCTCTCTTTAAATAGCAACTGTTTCCTTAAATTTTTCTATCTCTCTCTGTATATAATTATCAACTAAGATAACTTTATGTTGCTAAATTACTCTGCAATCACACCCCCAAGAGATGAAAACTAATTAAAAGAGATATGCTGCTGTTGGTAGGAATGTAAATGGATACAGCCACTATGGAGAACAGTATGGAGGTTCCTTAAAAAACTAAGAATAGAACTACCATACGACCCAGCAATCCCACTACTGGGCATATACCCTGAGAAAACCATAATTCAAAAAGAGTCATGTACCACAATGTTCATTGCAGCTCTATTTACAATAGCCAGGACATGGAAGCAACCTAAGTGTCCATCAACAGATGAATGGATAAAGAAGATGTGGCACATATATACAATGGAATATTACTCAGCCATAAAAAGAAATGAAACTGAGTTATTTGTAATGAGGTGGATAGACCTGGAGTCTGTCATACAGAGTGAAGTAAGTCAGAAGGAGAAAAACAAATACCGTATGCTAACACATATATATGGAATCTAAGAAAAAAAAATGTCATGAAGAGATTAGTGGTAGGACAGGAATAAAACACAGACCTACTAGAGCATGGACTTGAGGACATGGGGAGGGGGAAGGGTAAGCTGTGACGAAGTGAGAGAGTGGCAGGGACATATATGCACTACCAAATGTAAATTAGATAGCTAGTGGGAAGCTGCCGCATAGCACAGGGAGATCACCTCTGTGCTTTGTGACCATGAGAGGGGTGGGATAGGGAGGGTGGGAGGGAGGGAGACGCAAGAGGGAAGAGATATGGGGACATATGTATAACTGATTCACTTTGTTATAAAGCAGAAACTAACACACCATTTTAAAACAATTATACTCCAATAAAGATGTTAAAAAAAAAAAAGAGAGAGATGTGCTGTAGATATACTAATTTGACTTACTCCAAACACCTTTGCTTCCCAACTATGACTTTTAAGTCAGTGGTATCATGCTGATGCTTTCCAAACATCATACTTATAAGCTTATAATTGGCCAAAAGGTTAGAAAGGATGTCGGGTGAAGGAAAATAACTTTGAATTGGTTTACCACTAAGTAGATCAAAGGACAAAAAAAAAAGTCCTTTTTTTTTTTTGTAATGCTTCTTACGTGTATTTATATAAAGAATAACCAGCCAAACACTTATTTTGGATATATGTTTCTGTGTGGCCACCAAACATTTTAGTCAATTCGATTTAACACATACCTATTAAATTGAAACCAATACCTACAGAATACTCTCACAAAAAAAAGTGTATAATATAAGCTAAAGTTAAAAGTGAGGACATGCATTCTTTCCAATGACTACACACACAATAAATTACCACATAGCTAGTAATTGACAAGATCAAGTTTGTAGACTACCTTCGAGAAGTAAGAAGTGGGAGAAATAAGACAAAAAATGTCAAAAAGCCAAAATAGATTTCACAAGCCACGGCTCCAAAATTGAGTGCAAACGGTTTTAAATTTTAGCAAAGAGGGAGCATTACAAGATTATATGTTAATGACAACCAAAAAACAGTACTTTCCAGTGGAAAGCTTCTACTTCTCTTCTTGTGGCCTATTACACTCAATTATAACAGAATCTAATCACAGCTTTGCCAACTGCAGGGGTTAGAAAACCATGGCCAGCAGACCAAATACTGCCTACCATATCTTTTTTGTAAATAAAATATCCCTGAAACACAGAAATGCTCATTTGTTTATGTATAGCCAGTGGGTGTTTTTGGCATTACAGAAGCAGAGTTGAGTAGTTGTGAAGAGACTGCATGGCCCACAAATCTAAAAATATTTACTATGTGACCCTTGACAGAAAAAGTCTGACAATCCCTGGCCTATTTTAAATGAACAGGAATTTTAAATGTGCACAAAAATTTTTTTTTAGACAAAACCACAATATATATATATAAAGCAGGCAATTTAAGGTATTAAATCCCCTTGATTCAGGTTAAGTTGTATTCTGAAAAAGGACTCTATCTTAAGGTTGTATTGGATGTTTTTTTGCCACCTAATGTGATTTTCCACTATAAATATAAGTTGCTCTCAGAAGTCCAAGGCCAGGTCCAAAGCCTTCTTTTTAGTTTCCTGCCGGACAATAAGACAGTCAGCTTCCACTGTTCCCACTATATATTTAATCTCCAGGCATATCAACTTCCCATCAGTCCCTTCCTCACCACTCATCTTTGTATTCTGGGCTTTTGGACCTGCTGTTCCCCACAGCAAAATTATTCCTGCATCAAGATTTAGACCCAGCATGAATTTCTGCACTCTGTGGACAGCGTGGGTCTCACCATCTACAGGGTTCTAGTAGTACTTTGGGATGTAGGTCTATTAGAGCACAGGTATTGTATAATGGCTTTTACCAATTTGATGTTAAAAAGCTAAGCCCCAACTAATAGTTTCCTTTTCTTGCTGCAACTATGCAATAGCTTCTTCTTCCTGACACCCCCTTTCCTCTAATCCAATTCCTAAAGAGGTCTTTTGCGGTAGCTGTTTGCTTTGCCTAGAAAATTCTCCCCTCTGCTAGCCACATGGCTGGCCACATCTAGCCATTCAGGCAGTACAAATGCTGCCTTCTCCTCTGACCTTCTCTAACTACTCTGCCTAAAGTAAATCCCCAGACCCTCTCTGTCACATTGTCTGATGTTAATTCACTGCAAAGCCTTCATCACTATCTGACATTCTTTTTCTTTTTTTTAAAATTAATTTTTATTGGAGTATAGTTGCTTTACAATGTTGTGTTTGCTTCTACTGCACAGCAAAATGAATCAGCCATACATATACATATATCCCCTCCCTTTTCGATTTCCCTTCAATTTAGGTCACGACAGTGCATTAAGTAGAGCTCCCTGTGCTATACGGTATGTTCCCATCAGTTGTCTGTTTTATACATAGTATCAATAGTGTATAAGTGTCAATCCAAATCTCGCAATTACTCCCACCCCACCCTTTCCCCCTTGATATCCATACATTTGTTCTCTACGTCTGTGTCTCTACTTCTGCTTTGCAATTAAGGTCATCTATACCATTTTTCTAGATTCCACATACATGCGTTAATATACGATATTTGTTTTTCTCTTTCTGACTTACTTCACTCTTTATGACGCTCTCTAGGTCCATCTACATCTCTACAAATTACCCAATTTTGTTCCTTTTTATGGCTAATATTCCATTGTATATATGTACCTCATCTTCTTTATCCATTCCTCTGTTGATGGACATTTAGGCTGCTTCCATGTCCTGGCTATTGTAAATAGTGCTATGAACATTGGGGTGCATGTGTCTTTTTGAATTACAGTTTTCTCAGGGTATATGCCCAGTAGTGGGATTGCTAGGTCATATGGTAGTTCTATTTTTAATTTTTTAAGGAACCTCCATACTGTTCTCTGCAGTGGCTGTATCAGTTTACATTCCCACCAACAGTATATGAGGGTTCCCTTTTCTCCACACCTTCTCCATCATTTATTGTTTGCAGAATTTTTGATCATGGCCATTCTGACCGGTGTGAGGTGATACTTCATTGCAGTTTTGATTTGCATTTCTCTAATAATTAGTGATGTTGAGCATCTTTTCATGTATTTGTTGCCCATCTATATGTCTTCTTTGGAGAAATGTCTATTTAGGACTTCCACCCATTAATGGATTGGGTTGTTTGTTTTTTTGATATTGAGCTGCATGAGCTGCTTGTATATTGGGAGATTAATCCTTTGTCAGTTGCTTCATTTGCGAATATTTTCTCCCATTCTGAGGGTTGTCTCTTCATCTTGTTTATGGTTTCCTTTGCTATGCAAAAGCTTATACATTTAATCTTTTTTTAACATCTTTATTGGAGCATAATTGCTTTAAAATTGTGCGTTAGTTTCTGCTTTATAACAAAGTGAATCAGTTATACATATACATATGTTCCCGTATCT
>NC_041224.1:47026360-47028623 GCF_002837175.3 Physeter macrocephalus
GTGAGATGATATCTCATTGTCATTTTGATTTGCATTTCTCTAATGATTAATGATGTTGAGCATTCTTTCATGTGTTTGTTGGCAATCTGTATATCGTCTTTGTAGAAATGTCTATTTAGGTCTGCCCATTTTTGGATTGGGTTGTTTGTTTTTTTGATATTGAGCTGCATTAGCTGCTTGTAAATTTTGGAGATTAATCCTTTGTCAGTTGATTCATTTAAAAATATTTTCTCCCTTTCTGAGGGTTGTCTTTTGGTCTTATTTATGGTTTCCTTTAGTGGGCAACCATGTCTTGTTCCTGATCTTAGTGGAAATGTTTTCAGCTTTTCACCATTGAGGACGATGTTGGCTGTGGGTTTGTCATATATGACCTTTATTATGTTGAGAAAAGTTCCCTCTATGCCTACTTTCTGGAGGGTTTTTATCATAAATGGGTGTTGAATTTTGTTGAAAGCTTTCTCTGCATCGATTGAGATGATCATATGGTTTTTCTCCTTCAATTTGTTAATATGGTGTATCATGTTGATTGATTTGTGTATATGGAAGAATCCTTGCATTCCTGGATTAAACCCCACGTGATCGTGGTGTATGATCCTTTTAAAGTGCTGTTGGATTCTGTTTGCTAGTATTTTGTTGAGGATTTTTGCATCTATGTTCATCAGTGATATTGGCCTGTAGTTTTCTTTCTTTGTGACATCTTTGTCTGGTTTTGGTATCAGGGTGATGGTGGCCTCATAGAATGAATTTGGGAGTGTTCCTCCCTCTGCTATAGTTTGGAAGAGTTTGAGACGGATAGGTGTTAGCTCTTCTCTAAATGTGTGATATAATTCGCCTGTGAAGCCATTTGGTCCTGGGCTTTTGTTTGTTGGAAGATTTTAAATCACAGTTTCAATTTCAGTGCTTGTGATTGGTCTGTTCATATTTTCTATTTCTTCCTGGTTCAGTCTCGGCAGGTTGTGCATTTCTAAGAATTTGTCCATTTCTTCCAGGTTGTCCATTTTATTGGCATACAGTTGCTTGTAGTAATCTCTAATAATCTTTTGTATTTCTGCAGTGTCAGTTGTTACATCTCCTTTTTCATTTCTAATTCTATTGATTTGAGTCTTCTCCCTTTTATTCTTGATGAGTCTGGCTAATGGTTTATCAATTTTATTTATCTTCTCAAAGAACCAGCTTTTAGTTTTATTGATCTTTGCTATTGTTTCCTTCATTTCTTTTTCATTTATTTCTGATCTGATCTTTATGATTTCTTTCCTTCTGCTAAATTTGGGGTTCTTTTGTTCTTCTTTCTCTAATTGCTTTAGGTGCAAAGTTAGGTTGTTTATACGAGATGTTTCCTGTTTCTTAAGGTAGGATTGTATTGCTATAAACTTCCCTCTTAGAACTGCTTTTGCTGCATCCCATAGGTTTTGGGTCGTCGTGTCTCCATTGTCATTTGTTTCTAAGTATTTTTTGATTTCCTCTTTGATTTCTTCAGTGATCACTTCGTTATTAAGTAGTGTATTGTTTAGCCTCCATGTGTTTGTATTTTTTACAGATCTTTTCCTGTAATTGATATCTAGTCTCATAGCGTTGTGGTCAGAAAAGATACTTGATATGATTTCAATTTTCTTAAATTTGCCAAGGCTAGATTTGTGACCCAATATATGATCTATCCTGGAGAATGTTCCATGAGCACTTGAGAAAAATGTGTATTCTGTTGTTTTTGGATGGAATGTCCTATAAATATCAATTAAGTCCATCTTGTGTAATGTATCATTTAAAGCTTGTGTTTCCTTATTTATTTTCATTTTGGATGATCTGTCCATTGGTGAAAGTGGGGTGTTAAAGTCCCCTACTATGATTGTGTTACTGTCGATTTCCCCTTTTATGGCTGTTAGTATTTGCCTTATGTATTGAGGTGCTCCTATGTTGGGTGCATAAATATTTACAATTGTTATATCTTCTTCATGGATCGAACCCTTGATCATTATATAGTGTCCTTCTTTGTCTCTTGTAATAGTTTTTACTTTAAAGTCTATTTTGTCTGATATGAGAATTGCTACTCCAGCTTTCTTCTGATTTCCATTTGCATGGAATATCTTTTTCCATCCCCTCACTTTCAGTCTGTATGTGTCCCTAGGTCTGAAGTGGGTCTCTTGTAGACAGCATATATATGGGTCTCGTTTTTGTATCCATTCAGCCAGTCTGTGTCTTTTGGTGGGAGCATTTAATCCATTTACATTTAAGGTAATTATCAATATGTATGTTCCTATTACCATTT
>NC_041224.1:47029804-47036497 GCF_002837175.3 Physeter macrocephalus
AATCTGAATGAGATCCTTGCTGGGTAGAGTAATCTTGGTTGTAGGTTTTTCTCCTTCATCACTTTAAATATGTCCTGCCACTCCCTTCTGGCTTGCAGAGTTTCTGCTCTATGATCAGCTGTTAACATTATGGGGATTCCCTTGTGTTTTATTTGTTGTTTTTCCTTGCTGCTTTTAATATGTTTTCTTTGTATTTAATTTTTGATAGCATTATTCTGAATTCTTTTTCAGGTAGACTGCGTATTTCCTCTTCATTTATTAGGTCTGGTGGGTTTTTACCTTGCTTTTTCATCTGCTGTGTGTTTTTCAGTCTTCTCATTTTGCTTAACTTACTGTGTTTGGGGTCTCCTTTTCACAGGCTGTTGGTTCGTAATTCCCGTTGTTTCTGGTGTCTGTTCCCAGTGGCTAAGGTTGGTTCAGTGGGTTGTGTAGGCTTCCTGGTGGAGGGGACTAGTGCCTGTGTCTGGTAGATGAGGCTGGATCTTGTCTTTCTGGTGGGCAGGTCCACGTCCGGTGGTGTGTTTTGGGGTGTCTGTGGCCTTATTATGATTTTAGGTAGCCTCTCTGCTAATGGATGGGGCTGTGTTCCTGTCTTGCTAGTTGTTTGGCATAGGGTGTCCAGCACTGTAGCTTGCTGGTTGTTGAGTGGAGCTGGGTCTTGGTATTGAGATGGAGATCTCTGGGAGATTTTCACTGTTTGATATTACATGGGGCCAGAGGTCTCTGGTGGACCAATGGCCTGAACTCAGCTCTCCCACCTCAGGGGCTCAGGCCTGACACCCGGTCAGAGCATAAAGCTCTGTCAGCCACATGGCTCAGAAGAAAAGGGAGAAAAAGAAAGAAAGAAAGAAAGAGAGAAAGAAAGAAAGAAAGAAAGAAAGAAAAAGAGAGAAAGAAAGGAGGTGAAATAAAATAAAGTAAAATAAAAAATGAAAAATAATTATTAAGAAAAAAAGTTTTTAAAGTAAAAAAAAAAAAAACAAAAAATGGACGGACAGACCCCCTAGGACAAATGGTGAAAGCAAAGCTATACAGACAAAATCACACACAGAAGCATACACACTCACAAAAAGAGAAAAAGGGGAAAAAATAATATATCTTTGCTCCCAAAGTCCACCTCCTCAATTTGGGATGATTTGTTGCCTATTCAGGTATTCCACAGATGCAGGGTACATCAAGTTGACTGTGGAGATTCCATCTGCTGCCCCTGAGCCTGCTGGGAGAGATTTCCCTTTCTCTTCTTTGTTCACACAGCTCCCAGGGTTCAGCTTTGGATTTGGACCCGCCTCTGCATGTAGGTTGCCTGAGGGTGTCTGTTCTTTGCTCAGACAGGATGGGGTTAAAGGAGCAGCTGATTCGGGGGCTCTGGCTCACTCAGGCCGAGGGGAGGGGTGGGTACGGATGCGGGGCGAGCCTGCGGGTGGCAGAGGCCGGCGTGACGTTGCACCAGCCTGAGGCGTGCCTTGCGTTCTCCGGGGGAAGTTGTCCCTGGATCACGGGACCCTGGCAGTGGCGGGCTGCACAGGCTCCCGGGAGGGTAGGTGTGGACAGTGACCTGTGCTCACACACAGGCTTTCTGGTGGTGGCAGCAGCAGCCTTAGCGTCTCATGCCCGTCTCTGGTGTCCGCGCTGATAGCCGCGGCTCACGCCCATCTCGGGAGCTCCTTTAAGCGGCGCGCTTACTCCCCTCTCCTCGCGCACCAGGAAACAAAGAGGCAAGAAAAAGTCTCTTGTCTCTTCGGCAGCTCCAGACTTCTCCCGGATTCCCTCCCGGCTATTCATGGCACACTAGCCCTCTTCAGGCTGTGTTCTCGCAGCCAACCCCAGACCTCTCCCTGCGATCCGACCGAAGCCCGAGCCTCAGCTCCCAGCCCCTGCCCGCTCCGGCAGGGGACAGACAAGCCTTTCGGGCTGGTGAGTGCTGGTCGGCACCAATCCTCTGTGCGGAAATCTCTCCTCTTTGCCCTCTGCACCCCTGTTGCTGCGCTCTCCTCCGTGGCTCTGAAGCTTCCCCCCCTCTGCCACCCGCCGTCTCCGCCCTGAAAGGGTTTCCTAGTGTGTGGAAACCTTTCCTTCTTCACGGCTCCTTCCCACTGGTGCAGGTCCCGTCCCTATTCTTTTGTCTCTGTTTTTTCTTTTTTCTTTTGCCCTACCCAGGTACGTGGGGAGTTTCTTTCCTTTTGGGAGGTCTGAGGGCTTCTGCCAGCGTTCAGTAGGTGTTCTATAGGAGTAGTTCCACCTGTAGATGTATTTCTGATGTATCTGTGGGGAGGAAGGTGATCTCTGCGTCTTACTCTTCCGCCATCTTGAAGCTGCCTAATCTTCTTTTAAAAAATTATAGGCTATCTCCTCTTACTAGAAATGTAAGTGTCATGAGTGCCAAGACTTTGTTGAAATTCTTAGTATCAAGAAGACTGTCTAAAAAAAAAGAAGACTGGCACATAGTAGGTGTTCAATGGATATTTGCTGAATGAATAAAAGATTCTGTTCTGCATTCCACACTACAAAACTTACATAATGTATAGACATAGCAATTATTTCAAGTAGCTTAAGGTCTAGTTGAGAATATAAGACATATATATATACTTGTAAAATAATTAGGCAATCCATAGTTAACTTACAAGTGTTTAACCAGTGCATGTTAAATAGCATACAGATATTGTAGTATGGGTAGGATTTGACTAGGTGGAGAGAAGAGCACCTCCTGTACATGAGATTAGGCAAGAAGAGATGTGTGCAGAGTGGAATCAGTAGGGCAGCCGTGTGGAGGGGCACTGATCTGCCTGCCATTACCAAGACACCTGCTCCCTGGAGGAGGAGCAAATCTTACAAGGAAGAAGAGCAAATCCCATGAGGATTGGTGTCTCCTCGGGCTGTTAACCCAGCACACTACCCTATGTTCTCACAATAAGGAGTTACCTAAAGTATTTACTCTTATACATATCAAGGAGTAGAATCAGCCCTCTCTTTACCAACCTCTGATGAGAGGTTCAGCAATTTTCAAATGATCTATGAAAGTAGGAAGTGATGTTGGCCACTTGAGGGATGGAAGATTGTGCCAGAGACTTTGCATCTGGGAAATGAAACATAAATCAGGCCTCTTCATATTTATTACACTTATATTTCTAAAAGTTATTACAAACCTGTGATTAGACTGTTGCTGGCTTCAGGGGTTTTGTGTCAAGGGGAGGGCTTAGTAAAGTAATTATTTGAGGGAAGCAGAGGGCTCATGATATACAGTACAATCCTCAGGCTATTTTTGAGTGCTTATTTTAGATAACTTTGTTACTAAAAAAAATTAGTCTGAAATTTAAGGCAAGTTAATAGGGCAATAACGAACTTTGCTGGTGTAAGAAACCATTTAACTACAATTCCTTTTAATCTTCCTTTCTGAGTCTATATCAGCTCACCATTGTGCCTATCTTACCTGTAGTGAATCATTCCTTCCTAATGTGCTAAATATCCTAAATTTCATTACCAGTTTTAATAAACTTTTTCTTATAAATTTTTGTATTGGTTTGGACTGGTCTAAATATCGATATGCCTTTCAAACTTTTGAATTGATTGAAACTTGTGTCTAAATATCAGTGGGGTAGCAGTTGTGTTTCAACAACCTCTTTGCTATTATTGACTATTTTTTTGCTACATCACTCCCCTCTGTAAGATCAAGTCACACACAAAAACCCAATTTGGACTTTAAGCAATTGACCGACAAAGTAAATAGCCATGGGGTGTGGGGGGGGCATTCATTTTCATTGTTTCTGTTACAATTCAAAAAAGGACATATTCTTCACTTTCTTACCATGTATTTTTCATGTTTCAACTGTAGTAATTTTTAGTCCATGTGTTTATTCAACAAATATTTTCTGAAAATCTGCCTTGTGTCCAGCATATGCAGGTGATGAGGATACCATGATAAACTGACAGCATATCACTGCCCGTTTTGAGATTATACTGTTGTGGATGGTGGGGAAAATAAAAAATGAAATAAATAGGATGCTGAGACAGAGAATAAGAGGAGGTGGGCTGCTACATACTTTATGGAAAATGACATTGAAGCTTAGACTTCAAGGTGAAGAATCAGAGGGGAAATATTCTGGTAGCAGACAAGCAGTAGGGAGAATATGAGTTACTTTAATGAGGCCAAGTAGCTGGAGATTAAATATGTAGCTGGAGGTTATGGCCCCAGATCTACAGTTGACCTTTTCAATATCTTTTTCTTTATAATTTTGGATTTTATCTGAGGATGACTACAACTCAGATGAATCATAGTTGAATATCCATTTCTGAGGCTCTTTTCTTTCCATCCAGGTCATGCTGGTGGAAGTTGAAAGACTAATTCATAAACTGTACTGTGTGTTCAACAGATTGGAAAGTCACACAGCTGAAGAATATGTTCAATCTCCACCCAAAGATAAGCATCAAAATCAAATTTAAAACTCAGAAGGTATGCTAACAGTAGATATTGTCCCCAGCTTAGGAGCTACAATAAAAATTACTTAAATTTATTAACATCCTGAAATATTAAAGGAGATATTTTCTAGGTTTTGACTGTGCTTCCAGGTGTCCAGCATATGGAACTCCCTGAAGGAACAGACAGGGTGAACAGGTCCCAAAGAGAAACAAGAGTTTGATTCAAACTTCAGAAACGATTAGTACCAGGATAGCTAATCAGGGCACTTAAGCAGATGTTGAATGTTACAGAACCAGAAGAAGAGAGTAATAGTCCTAAGACAGCAGTCACCCTGAGTTAGAATGATTCCCATCTATAAGCAAAATTGTAAGATTGCCCCCAGTATTCTCAAAACCTGGCAAAGCATGTCTTCTTCCAGTTATCCAACCAAACAGTAATCTGGGTACTGCCATGAAGGGATTGTGCTGATGTAATTAAGGTTCCAAATCAGTTGACTTTAAGATAGGAAGATTATCTGAGTTGTCCTGACTTAATCACATTGAGTTTTTGAAAGCAGGGAGTTTTTTATGGCTGGTGGCTGAGGGAGAAGTCAGAGATTCAGAGTACTAGAGGGACTCCCTACATAAGAAATTCTCCACTGCTGGCTTGAAGATGAAAAGACTGTATGTCAAGGAATGTGTGGCCCCCCTGGTCGACAGCCAGCAAGGAAACAGGGACTCCAGTCCTACAACCAGAAGCAAATGAATTCTGCCAATAACCTGAATAAGCTTGGAAGAGGACCCCAAGTAATTAGGGGTCCTAATGATACAGCAACTGCAGCCCACTCCTGGATTTCAGTCACATGACACCCTGAGCAAAGAACCCAGTGTCATGCCAGATTCCTGGCACAGAAGAAATGGTGATATAATAAGTTTAATTTGTTCTAAGCCCTTACATTTGTGGCAATTCGCTACATAGCAACAGAAAACTAAAACACCTTCATCTCGAAGGGTTCAGGTAGAAGAAGCCAGAGTGGTCATTAGTGAGACCACTGGTTCCCAAAAGGAGGCAACCTGGAAGGCAGATGTATACTAAGGAGTGTGATCAGACAGAGAAAAGAAAAATCAGAGCTCCAAGCAAAAGCTAAATCCTATCAACTAATCACAGAAAAGCCAGGGAATTCTGAAATTCTGGGACTATAAGAATATCCAAAACCAACTTTTAGTACACCAGATCCCAAGCTCTGCTGGTAAAGAATCTTCAAGAAGATGGGATGGGGAAGTGAAGAGAGGACAACACAGGAACCCAGCCATGAGAGAAATCTGGCAGGTCAAAGTCTGGCTACAGGATCTATCCACAAGTGGATTCAGCTATATTGACACTGAGAGAGCAGAGACAGGAACCAGAAAGTCTCAGTTCCGTCTCTGAACCGAATTTACTGTGTGATTCAATCAAGACTGGGCTCCAAAATTCTCCTAAGAAAGGAGAGAACAGATAATTTGACCACTTCTGGTTCTAACAGGCTACAATGCTAAAACTAGGAATAAAGGGTCTGATGAACCTGTCTCCCTCCATTACTACTTTTTATGCATCCAGATTATTATTTTAGTTCAAGGAGCAAAAAAGGAAGTAAGACATTTGCTACCAGAGAGTAAATGTAGAGGGCCAAGTTTTGTATAATGAGACCTCTAGTGGGAGCTGGGAAGAAAGTAGTAAAGGTGAGTACAACTTCATATTTTGTAAGCTTTCATAGTAGCTTTCTAAAAACCAGCAGGTCTCAGACAACAAGTGAAGAAAAAAGAATAAAACCTAAAATTTTCAGTTATATTTGGATGTGCATGAAGTTAAACACGTGTATAAGAAAGGCTCTGCTGCTCACAGCAGCCTCTTATGACCATTTTTTAAATATCTGATAGGAATAATCATACCTGGACCAAAAGCTTATGCAGGATATTTCAATTTAGGATGAAAAAAACTGTTTCCAGATTAATATGAGCTTCATAGTATGTAGAAAATTACAAAAAATGTAATTTATGTCATTATTTGTATTTAATGTCATGAATGCCATTTCGGGATGCAGAGAACTGGTTGTGCCTTCAGGACGTCACTATTAAAACCCAATTCAGAAAAATGGATGAGAATATTAGCTGGATATATTTTTCAGTAAGTTCATGCTCTTAGTTCCAATGAATAAAGCTAAAGTTTGTTGTTGTTGTTACCATTTTTATTGGAGTAAAATGGCTTTACAATGGTGTGTTAGTTTCTGCTGTATAACAAAGTGAATCAGCTATACATATACA
>NC_041224.1:47038899-47052973 GCF_002837175.3 Physeter macrocephalus
GAAGAGAGGACAACACAGGAACCCAGCCATGAGAGAAATCTGGCAGGTCAAAGTCTGGCTACAGGATCTATCCACAAGTGGATTCAGCTATATTGACACTGAGAGAGCAGAGACAGGAACCAGAAAGTCTCAGTTCCGTCTCTGAACCGAATTTACTGTGTGATTCAATCAAGACTGGGCTCCAAAATTCTTCTAAGAAAGGAGAGAACAGATAATTTGACCACTTCTGGTTCTAACAGGCTACAATGCTAAAACTAGGAATAAAGGGTCTGATGAACCTGTCTCCCTCCATTACTACTTTTTATGCATCCAGATTATTATTTTAGTTCAAGGAGCAAAAAAGGAAGTAAGACATTTGCTACCAGAGAGTAAATGTAGAGGGCCAAGTTTTGTATAATGAGACCTCTAGTGGGAGCTGGGAAGAAAGTAGTAAAGGTGAGTACAACTTCATATTTTGTAAGCTTTCATAGTAGCTTTCTAAAAACCAGCAGGTCTCAGACAACAAGTGAAGAAAAAAGAATAAAACCTAAAATTTTCAGTTATATTTGGATGTGCATGAAGTTAAACACGTGTATAAGAAAGGCTCTGCTGCTCACAGCAGCCTCTTATGACCATTTTTTAAATATCTGATAGGAATAATCATACCTGGACCAAAAGCTTATGCAGGATATTTCAATTTAGGATGAAAAAAACTGTTTCCAGATTAATATGAGCTTCATAGTATGTAGAAAATTACAAAAAATGTAATTTATGTCATTATTTGTATTTAATGTCATGAATGCCATTTCGGGATGCAGAGAACTGGTTGTGCCTTCAGGACGTCACTATTAAAACCCAATTCAGAAAAATGGATGAGAATATTAGCTGGATATATTTTTCAGTAAGTTCATGCTCTTAGTTCCAATGAATAAAGCTAAAGTTTGTTGTTGTTGTTACCATTTTTATTGGAGTAAAATGGCTTTACAATGGTGTGTTAGTTTCTGCTGTATAACAAAGTGAATCAGCTATACATATACATATATACCCATATCTCCTCCCTTTTGCATCTCCCTCCCACCCTCCCTATCCCACACCTCTAGGTGGTCACAAAGCACCAAGCTGATCTCCCTGTGCTATGTGGCTGCTTCCCACTAGATATTTTACATTTGGTAATGTATATATGTCAGTGCCACTCTCTCACTTCGTCCCAGCTTACCCTTCCCCCTTATGGACAACCTGGAAGAAATGGAAAAATTCTTAGAAAAGTACAAACTTCCAAGACTGAACCAGGAAGAAATAGAAAATATGAACAGACCAATCACAAGCACAGAAATTGAAACTGTGATGAAAAAATCTTCCAACAAACAAAGCCCAGGACCAGATGGCTTCACAGGTGAATTCTATAAAACATTTAGAGCAGAGTTAACACCTATCCTTCTCAAACTCTTCCAAATATAGCAGAGGGAGGAACACTCCCAAACTCATTCTATGAAGCCATTATCACCCTGACACCAAAACCAGACAAAGATGTCAAAAAAAAGAAAACTACAGATCAATATCACTGATGAACATAGATGCAAAAGTCCTCAAAAAATACTAGCAAACAGAATCCAACAGTACATTAAAAGCATCATACACCATGATCAAGTGGAATTTATCCCAGGAATGTTAGGATTCTTCAGTATATGCAAATCAATCAATGTGATACACCTTATTAACAAACTGAAACATAGATGCAAAAATCCTCAACAAAATACTAGCAAACAGAATCCAAGAGCACATTAAAAGGATCACACACCATGATCAAGTGGGTTTTATCCCAGGAATGCGAGGATTCTTCAATATACGCAAATCAAGTTGCCCACTCTCACCACTATTATTCAACATAGTTTTGGAAGTTTTAGCCACAGCAATCAGAGAAGAAAAAGAAATAAAAGGAATCCAAATTGGAAAAGAAGAAGTAAAGCTGTCACTGTTTGCAGATGACATGATACTATACATAGAGAATCCTAAAGATGCTACCAGAAAGCTACTAGATCTAATCAATGAATTTGGTAATGTAGCAGGATACAAAATTAATGCACAGAGATCTCTTACACTCCTATACACTAATGATGAAAAATCTGAAAGAGAAATTAAGGAAACAATCCCACTTACCACTGCAACAAAAAGAATAAAATACCTAGGAATAAACCTTCCTAAGGAGACAAAATACCTGTATGCAGAAAACTATAAGACACAGGTGAAAGAAATTAGAGACAGTACAAACAGATGGAGAGATATACCATGTTCTTGGACTGGAAGAATCAACATTGTGAAAATGAATATACTATCCAAAGCAATCTACAGATTCAAAGCTGAAGTCTTCATACATACATTTTGTTTTTACCAACATAGGGGAAATATTCCATGAGAAGAGATGCTTGCTCTCTTTTCTGAGAATTGCTTCCTGTTACATTTTTGCATTTGCTGCTCTCTTAGGGCCAGTTTCAACATAAGTCATTGGTACAGAAGGAGTGCTCCTGTTGGGATTCCTTTAAATGGGTCCAGATGGTACTCTCAGTCTATAAGGGACATTACCAGCTTTCAAAAAGAAAGATTTTATTCTCTTTCATTTCTTTCCTGTTATAAGCCGCTAACCCTTTTAGTTAACTCAACATCTGAATTTCTATAAACTTCATTTTTCACTCCTCAAAATATCATCCATTGTGGTAGTCATCAAAAATAGGATATAAACAGAAAATATTCCTGATGTCAGACAAAGACTTTGTTACCAAGAAAACTCCAAGTGTCTGTAAGGAGTAACATTTACCATCATTTTTTAATCAGAACCAGCAATTTGTTCAATAACAGAACATCTAAATCCACTGGAGTGAATTTGTATCCCAGAAGACTTAGACCTCTTTCAGTATGTTGAATAGGTCCATCTTTAGGTCCTATAAGAACCTGGCCTTGACGCAAGAGGGAAGAGATATGGGAACATATGTACATATGAACATAACTGATTCACTTTGTTGTAAAGCAGAAACTAACACACCATTGTAAAACAGTTATACTCCAATAAAGATGTTAAAAAAAAAAAAAAACAACCTGGCCTTAACAAATTTGGAAAGTCACAGGGTTTTTGTTTTGCTTTTAATTACAACTGAGAAAAAAAAAATGTAGGAAAGAAAAGAAATGAGGGAGAAACAAAAAGTCTCTAAATGGTTATGGTGGGTAATATGGTAGGTACATTATTACATAATATATATTTTCTAAAATATCCCTATAAAATTATTGTGCAAATGGTGTCAAATTTAAAGACATGCTTTAATAAGTTATGCTACTCTGTCCCTAGATTAATCTAAATACAAAATAAAACTGCCTGATATGTTTAACATTTCTTCATGTTTCTAAGATAGAATCCTCACCCACAACTCAATTGATGACTATAATCAGAATATTTAATTCAAGAGAAAAGTTATAATCCTAGATTCCCATGTTTCTTACAGGATTAATTAATATTGTGGGGGTGGGGAAAAATACTGAGGTAAATCTAGGCTAAATCTAGCGCTAAAGAGCAACATAAACATTTATTCAGTGAAAAGATTTACTTTAGAATTAACAGAAGGGATAACATTTTTTGAAACCAACTAAAATCAAAGCAGAACAAACCCTTCTTGAAGAAATGAGAACTGCCTATCAGCAATTATAAAAACAATAACAGTGACCTTGAATCAGCCTTACAGGTCTTTGTACACAATTATATTATCAGCTTTATGAATTTTCAGTTGCTATCTCAGCCACAAACTCATAAATGCAGAGTTGGTCAGTAATAGGAAGATGGCTACTTTAACAGCTTTCACTGAAAGAGGCATTTGAGAAAGTACACATTCCATCAGCTTTTCCCATGTTAAAAATGACGGTTTTTCAAATCCTGCTTAGCACACCTTAGACAAAGGCTTAACGACATTTCAGGTAAACAATAAAAATTCAAAATCAAGTTCAGTCAAAACTAGAAATAATTTAAATAAATTATATCTGCAACTTAAATAAACTATATTTCCATCAGTCTGCCGAAAGGTTTTTACACCTGGAAATTTTTAAAATTAAATATTGGAATTCGAAGTAAACTCTGGAAATTTTTTTCTCATCTTGAGTATATAATTTCACTGCCTCTTCTGTATCTTAAATATAACAGCTAGCAACAGCAGAGAAAGCCAGTGAAAAAAGTCCTTGTGTGTGGTTACTGTAATTAAAAGATTCAATATCTATTACCGCCAGCCAGGTATCATAGCAACCCTGTATTGCTGAAAACGCTAGAAAAATCTTCAAAACCAGCAAGACTCTGCTTTAGGGAAATCTTCAACAACACGGGGGACATTACTGGCTGTCAACATCTGTGGGTGTTGCCATGGGCACAGCCACAAAGAACCCTGCCATCTGTACAAAAAGGTACACACACAGAGAAGATGGAGGACACAGAAGATAAACTGATAAGAGAATCAAAAAGAAGAAATAATTTCACTGGCAATATACAATAGGCACACAATTTTGAGTCCATGTTTTACACTAATTCTTTTTTATTGTAGCTGGAGAATCCAAATTCAACTTAACTGTAATTGTGACTAAACATGAACCAGGGGGTGGAAATAATATCCTAAAACTCTGCACTTGTACCATTTATCACAAGTCTTAATTTGAAACTAAAGTGAATTACATTTAAAATAATACTTAAACTTCCACTTATAAACCCTTGATAGTTGTTTATAAATCTACAGAAGAGAAAAGAACAGGTTACCATGAACAAGACCCCAATATTGATTTTTCGGCAGTGCAGTAAGGCATCTCCATTCTATTTGGCTGCTGTCAAAGCCACTCTTTAACAGCTGGAGTCAAATTGCACTATTTACAGAAAAAGCCCTTGTCAAGTGGACCATAAGTAGCCTAACAATACGCTATTCAAATGGCACTTTGCCACACAAATTGCTGACTTGATGAATAACCTATGTCAATGACTAAGGCTAATATAAAAGTTTCATTTTTATGAGAGGTTTTACATTCACACATTAAGTAAGCTTTCTTTGAAGAACTATTAGGCTATATATTTCAGGCCTTTGGACGCTGAAAATAATTAAAATCTGTTTAAATACATCAAGGGAACTTGACAACATTAATATGGATCTGGTGTTAACTACATTTGTCACACGAGTCAGAACAGTGCCCTTCTGTTTCTGGCACTCCCCACCGGCACGTGCAGCACAAAGCCGGACTCAGACCAGCCGCGCACCATGAAATAGGAGCATTCTCCTTTTGTGCTTCTGATTTACATGGCCAACGAATGTTTAGATACAAGCAAGGCTTTGAAGTCCTGTGAGGAAATTCAGGGTTGCTTCTGTGTGCGTGGCAGACAGCTGGAGTCATTTAATGGTGTGGGGTTCCTACTTTTCACAGTGACTCTGAGACCTCCTGAATTAGTTTTGGAACAAAGCTGTGATATGCTTTTCAGAGTTTTCCTCAACACTGAGGGAAGTTTGTATCAAAAATGCTTAAACTCATGCACAAAGTAAGAAAAGGGATATCCTTTATAAAACAGCTACAAAAAATTGCATATTACAGAAATTTTTTTGACTTACAGTAGTTAAAATTAGCATATAAAATGCTTATGAGAAATGGTTACACTGTCAAAAACTTGCACCACCTCACGTGTTCAAAAAGGAAATTGACTTCTTTCTCTGCAATTGTATATTTCTCTATTCTCTATCTCACTAGGACAGGTGATATCATTTAGGCACTAAGTTTTGAGTTGGGATTCACTAAATCAAAATACTTAAAACAAAAATCTTAATCCAATGTTAACAGAGAGAAATTCCTATATTTTCATGAAGAGCTGGCATGTCTAATAATAAAAATCTGTTTTCTTTTAAAATTATATAAAATTGATGCAAAATATTGTCTACATTAGAAACAATAGGCATATGCTGTTTATTACATTAAAAAGAATACTGAAAATTAACTACTAATCAAAAATGTGAAAATTATCATTCTGTGTTCAGGATTTATCCCTATATAACACAATTGTTTTCAAATAAATATTATTCTTTTTGTAATAATTCAATTTTGATAATAAAATATAGATAGTTTAATGAAAACTGAGTTAATCTGCAACATGCAATATTGCCACAGTGAATTATTATTTCATATTGATACATGTAAATTCGCAGGTGAAATTTGCAAATTGCACAATTAAGAAACTACTCTAGTTCCATTTTGGTTATGTTTTCGTTTCATAAAATGTAAAAGAACTAATGTTGCATTCCAATAAAATAATATGTAGTAGTGGGATCTGATTTTCTATTGGTGGCCTACCAGTACACCATCTGTGTTTTATAAGAGGTAGCAGGATAAAGCTCTAATAAGATTTTTCAGCAAATGGCACCAAACAGACATCACTCTAAGGTCAACTAAAGGTTAAAAAAATACAAACATATTTCTAGAAAGCTCAACTGGAACGTAAATAAATGTAAATGCATTACTATAATCAATTTTATATATTTAGATAATGATGCATGTATAAGTGCTTTATTTAAAGAAAATTTCATTTTAAAAAATCTTGCTTGGATTAGGAAGCATAATGTGCACATTTGTTTTCCACAAAGGGCAGATTTTCAAACACATCAATTTCAGGAATGCTGTCAGGGAACAGACTTGATAAAAGGGCTTTTGGATTACATTCCTCATAGTGCAGAAGAAGTTGGGATAAGTTGCTTTATTAAAAATATAGATATCTAGGGAGGGGGTAGGTATTGGCTATTTTGCTAGTTCCTCCAAGTACCTCATGATTTCCAAGTCTAGAGAGGACTGACTAGATCAGAAATTGGCAAATAATGGCCAGTGAGTATCAAATGTGGTCTACTGCTTGATTTTGTAAATAAAGTTTTATCAAAACACAACCACACTCATTTGTTTAAGAATGGTCTGTGGTGGCTTCTGTGTTCCAACAGCAGAGCTGAATAGTTACAACAGCAAAAATACGGCCCGCAAAGGCTAAAATATTTACCTTCTCGTCCTTTACAGAAAAGTTTGCTTATCTCTGGTCTAGTTCAACATTTGTCCAACATAAATAAAATGCAAACTGCATGTGTAATTTTAAACTGCCTGGTAGCCATATTGAAAAACATAAAAAGAAACAGGTGCAATTGGTTTTAATAATATATTTTATTTAAGCCTATATATCCAAAACATCATTTTAACATGTGGTGTTAGCCAAATTTCAAGTGCTCCATAGCCATGTATGGTTAATGGCTGCCATATTAAACCATGTAACTAAAAAAGCAACCAGGGGGAGCTGTTGGGGACCCATTCTACAGAAAATCAGGTTGTGTTTTTAAAAGGCATTTCCAGGACATTACAATGGGTCTAAATTGTGGCAGTTAAAATAATCCTGTTTATTTTTTTACTCATTTTACAGACAAGAAGTGTGGAAAAAGAATTTAAAACCAACCAATAGAATAATAGACAAAAAAGACCTTCCCTCGTTAAAATCTGATGAGGTAACGAAGAGTTCTGTCATGTAAAGATGATTTCAGTAAGGTTGTTTATTTTCTACTTTGAAGCTAAATTCCTCCCACTGCAATTTAAACAGTTTTTATCTTGTTTTATCCTCAGCAGAATCTGAGAAAAGCAGTTCCCCATCACTAATATGATATTGTATTCCTTTAAATCCTTTAAGACTCTGGTCCTCTCCTACCCCAAAGATTTTTCTTTGCCTAGCTGCACAAATTCAACTCCTTTGGCCTTTCTAATTGGACCCATTTTTAAAATGTTTTATTGTATTTGTTGTTCTCTTTAAAACCTTCTCCTAAATCTATATGCACTCTTCAAATGCAAGAAGGAAAAGTGGACACAGCATCCTAATAAATGCAAAATATTGCCAAACACAAAGAGCTCACCACACAGATATTACATGCTATTCTTCCGTTTAAACAGTTCATGCTACCATTCGAAAATATTTCACTTGTCTCTCACTGAAGTCCATACCAAAAAATTCTGAAACACAGAGTAACCCTACATAGTTCCAAATTTTACAGGCTTGTTGTCCTTCATTTTTCCCAGCTCTGAAATAAGTGTGATTCAATTCCTCTTCTTTAAATCTGATTTTTTTTCTTATGAAAACTAATGAAGCATTTTACTATATTAACAAAAAGGAGAATGGAGAATTTATAAGCATTCTTGAAATTTTATGCTTATCAAATTCATAAATAAAAGATTAAGATAAAACAATCTTAAAGGCTTAAGTCTAAGACGATGAGAAGAAGATATGCAGTACATAATTGGAGAAGATATAACTTAGGAGAAGCACAAATAAAAATAGCTCTACTCCACAGTAAGCTCAATAATAAGAGAAATAAAGCACATAGAACAAAGGAGGTGATAGTCCTGTCTAATTCAATTCTCCACCTCTGTAGAGAGTAAAAGTTGGAAATTGCAGTCATCTAAGGTAAAGGGCAGCAGCTAGGAAATGAAGTTGGAATGAGCCTAAGAGTAGGAAAACAAGACCTCGGCATTTTATTGCCTCCTGGAGTCAAGAAAGAAACAAAATTATATAAAGAAAATGAAATCTATATCTACTATTATCACTACCTAAAGGGTAGCTCTGAGGTCCTGCAAGAAACAGCAGTCAGTTTACCTTCTGGGAATTAAACTAGTAAAATACGCACTTGATGAATGAGATTTGCTCCTGCAGACCTTAGGCATATGACATGCACGAGTCAAGAGGCATATCCAAATTCTCATCCACTATTCTAGCGTATAATTTCCACTATAAAATACAAATTCTATTGTGAAAGAAAAGCAACAAAGCCACATTAAGATGGGAATGCTTGGCAGTCAGCTGGGCTCACTCACTGGGCTTTATTTACCCCAACCTTAAAATACGTAATAGAAGTGTGGTTCTGTCTCCCACTTTAGGAGACTAAGACCCTATCACTTTCAACTTCAGTTGTGAATGTTAAAAAATTTCATCATATTGATATAATTGTCCTTATAAAACATGACTTCCTGAGAATTCCCTGGTGGTCCAGTGGTTAGGACTCTGAGCTTCCACTGCAGGGGGCACAGATTGGAATCTAAGGTCCCACATGCCACATGGCGTAGCCAAAAGAAAAAAAACCATGACTTCTTTCAAGTTAAGAACATGAAAAACAGATTTGGAAAATCTAAAAACAATTAGACTAAATGAGAAAAGGAAAGAAAGGGAAAAAAAAGCTGCAGCCTAATCACTGGTTTTAACATCTGCAGGAGAAAGCATAAACAAAAGTAGCTGGCCTAAAGAGAGAAATCCAAAATTTAGAAATTTTTCAATGTATATTAGCCTTGACCAAGGGAGATAGTACCCCGATGGGCTGAAAGCAAGGACTGCATTATCTTCTTAGAGCTCAGTGAATGAATACCCTGGGGCTCTGACTCCATGCCCATCAAGGAATCCTCTGCTAAAATTCCACCTCCCCATTCTCCCTCATGCCCTGTAGCTTTGCTACTATGAGACTGTGCTGAGCAATGAACTGCCATCATATTTATCATTAAACATTAAAGAATTGTCATTCTAGTTTAAATATTCATTTCTTGGGTGTTTGGTTAGTATGACTCAGTTCTCAAAAGGTTGACAAACTCTGGCCTCACTGATAAAATCAAAATCTAGTCTTTAAACCTAAAAAGCTGAGGCTCATATGCTGGTGCCCTCACCTCCACCCCTGCAGCTCTGAGGCAAAGCTTAGCAGCCAACTGGACTTTCTTAAAAAATGACACATCCTTTTGCCTCTAACTACATACATACACATGAGATAAAATAAAGTCTTATTTAAACTTATTAATGTTACTTTAAATCTTCATAATATCATTAAAATAATGGAAAATGTTAACAACATATAAATAAAAACCAGCTAAAATTTGACTTAGAAACCCCACTTCTGGAAATATATCCCATTAAATAACACTAAATATTAAAAAAAAAAACTTTAGGTTCATAGTTGTGTTAGTCCTAAACTGAAGCATAAAAAACAATCCATATATTAAGCCACAGGAAAATAATTCATATCAGTATAGTATATACACAGTATAGAGCATGATGCAGCCATTAAAAAGAAATAGACATTATTATGAAAATATATTTACATTAAAAAATACTACATTATATATACGCATATAAATGCCACAGTTGCAACCTGAGGAGGGGATAACTTGGAGGTGTAGATGACAGAAGAATGAAAGAATCCCTTAAAGAAATCAGATTAAATTGCTCTGTCATGTTTAGAACTGAAAAATAATCAAACTCATGCAAATTTCTGTGACACTGGTTAACGTGGCTTGAGAAAATGAATGTAAACTCCATCGTTGTGTGTTAACTGAGGCCTGGAATCCTAAAGAGCTAGTGATCCTAGAGATGCTGAGTATACCAAAAGAATTGCCCAAACAACGATCCAGTTTTTCTGATGTTTTTTGGTTTATTTGTAATCAGCATTTTAAAAAGAGGTCAAATACCCAAGTGAAAAAACAATTGATCCCGACCACAGAATATAATTTTCCCCCCTTTTCATTGAAAACCATCTAGAATTCAAGGATTAATATAAAACTGGCTCAATCTTGATAAGCCAGGCACTGTCTTATCAAAAAAGAATGCTACAGTCATTCAAAAATAATAATCACTCAAAAAGTTATCCTGATTCACCCAAGATTGCTTCGTAGGTACGTCTGGTAGATGCGATCATCTCTGAGTTCTTATCTTTGTGCTGATATTTAATGGCCACATATTTATGAAAGCACATTACTTCTTACTCAGGGTTGATAATGTTCTTCATAAGCAGCAGCTTGATTTGAACTTACCTTACATGAAGACTCCACCTGCAGACCAGGGCAAGGTATTGGCCCAAACTGGTAGGAGCTGGGGGACCTCTGTTCTACACTTTTGTGCTTATGTGTCTCTGAGGCAACTGGAAGTACAGATTCAGGCTTTAGAAGCTGTGAATCATCACAACAATTAAGAATAATCCTTGCTCTTTCTCCCGTTTCATGTCTTTCCAAAGTGCCTGGAAAACAAGATTAGAAATAAAAATTTGTGCAAAATATTTACCCCCGAAGAATGAAAAGAAGAAACCACTTGTAACACAAAATCACAATTCTTTAAGTTATCATGTCTTACTATCTCCTTGCAACCAAAACACAGCCTGGAGCTTCCTCTAAATTATTCAAATCATCATTTTACAAAGGCTGAAATTATAGACTTGAAAAGCTCATCTTCCTCTTTGTGCTTTTTCATCCACTGAAATCAACAGGGCATTCAATAGTCGTTAACAGTAAAATCTCATACTTATTATACAGTATGCAAGTGATCAATAACAAACAACTATGGAATATTTTAGTGCTGTCCCCTAGTGTTCCAACTCACAAACAACAGAGAATCCACAGCGCTTTGCTTGGGTTCCCAACCTTAAAATGTTTCTATTGGTAATACAGCATTTACGTGAATAGGGGAAATAAGAACAGAGATGCCCAAGTACCCTCAGCTTCAGGAATGCAGGCCACTCTAGGGTTTTGTTGCTGGTGGTGGTATTGCTGATATTGTTGCTGTTATATATTTTGGCTTTCATTTCTTATTTTATTCGGAGAGAAAAAAATTATTTTGCCCTCTTCTCTGCCATTCTTGCAGTTTCAGAATTTCAAAATACTGACAAGTTCAATTTACAGTTAAAAGGAACAAGTATGAAATAGAGCAAACGTATCAGAAAACAATTCACAGAGAGTGTTTTTATAAAATGCAATGTTATGACACTCAGTGGAATCTTGATAAATATCAATTAAACATGACTACTCTCTCATTTCAATTATGAGTTCATTTGTATTATTCATACTGTATTAAATATATACTCTATATCCTACTAAATAAAGCAGCTAAGGAAAATTAACTTGACATAGAATCTAAACACAGAATTTTATTTCTTATTATTCCTTTCCTGCCAATGAAAACAGAAGCAGGTGTACTATTTGCTAAGAAGGAAAAAGATCATTCTTACTGACAGTATTAATAAAAAAATGATTTAAAGTCATTACGATAAGAAAATAGAAGAATGCTTCTATACCCCTATGTCTTTAGATAGATTTGAAGATTATGACTATTCAGTCCTTACTCATTTCTCCTTCTCTCTTCCATATCTTTCCTTTTCAGCAATAAGCTACCTTTAGTCGGTGCTTTGGATTCTGAATCACTAAGAGCTACTACGCTAAAATATTGGGGAGAAATTTAGTCTCTGGTCTCTTAACAGTGATATCTTTTCATGATAACATTTCTACATTCATAAATTAATATCTTTAACATAAATCTTATAAATGCTACTTCTCTAAGCTCTCCTTTTCCATCAAGATTGATATGTCTTCAACAAGTAAACTGGGCAACAACATCAAGAAAATCCTCTCTCTTAAGGATGACAATAGAAGAGCTTCTCAAACCAAAGATAACAGTAATTACTACAGTTACTACTTCTTCCTGAAAATAATTGTATTCCAGAACTTGTGTCTGAAACATCTAAAGTTCACTGTGTTTGTGCGGAGTCTATAAATACGGTGTCACAATGGGTATTTTCTTCTCATAGATTTTCTGTGGCTACTCAAACTATAATACAGAGTAAACAAGAATGACTCGAGCCTGGTCCCCCTGGAGCTACTTAAAATCTAATGGTAATGCAGAGGCAAGAGACATCTGAAAACTAATTTGTTGTAACATTTAAAGTAACACATAAGTTATTTCCACTCCAAACTAAAAACCTCCCATTCCCACAAATATTGAGCACTTGTTTTTGTAAGCAGTCGTTCCCATCCTGACTAATTATTAAATACTTAAAATAATTAGATCATTTTGTTTCAAAGAACTAGTTGAAGCACAAATGTGATAAGGGGGAGTGGTTACAGTGAGTCAGTTTCTTTAAAAGTTGCCATAGACAAATAAGTAAATTGCATTTTTTTCTCAAAATGGCTGCAAAAATTTTATTTGCTTAATTATAATGACATTCTTCAAGGCATATCTACTCTCTTTTTTCCTTTTGTATTGAAGTATAGTTGATGTACAATATTATGTAAGTTACAGGTGTACAATATAGTGATTCACAATTTTTAAAGATTATACTCAATTTATAGTTATTATGAAATATTGGCTATAATTCCTGGTTTGCACAATATATACTTGTAGCTTATTTTATACCTAATAGTTTGTGCCTCTTAATTCCCTACTCCTATATTGCCTCCTCCGCCTTACCTTTCCCCACTGGTAACCACTACTTCGTTCTCTGTATCTGTGAGTTTGCTTCCTTTTTGTTATATTCACTAGTTTGTTGTATTTTTTAGATTCCACATATAAGTGATATCATACAGTATTTGTCTTTGTCTGACTTATTTCACTTAGCATAATACCCTCCAAGTCCATCTATGTTGTGGCAAATGGCAAAATTTCATTCTTTTTTAAGGCTGAGTAGTATTTCATTGTACGTATATACCATACTTTCTTTATCCATTCATCTGTCAATGGACACTTAGGTTGCTTCCATATATTGGCAGTTGTAAATAATGCTGCTATGGACACAGGGGAGCATGTGTCTCTTCAAATTATTGTTTTTGTTTTTCTCATTTATATACCCAGGAGTGGAATTGTTGGATCATATGGTAGTTCTATGGTTAGTTTTTTGAGGAAGCTCTATACTATTTTCCACAGTGGCTGCACCAAGTTACATTCCCACCAATAGTGCAGGAGGGTTCCCTTTCCTCCACATCCTTGCCAACATTTATTTGTGTTCTTTTTGATGATAGGCATTCTGACAGGTGTGAGGTGATATCTCATTGTGGTTTTGATTTGCATTTCTCTGATGATTAGCGATGCTGAGTGTCCTCTAATGTGCATAGCCATCTGCATGTCCTCTTTGGAAAAATGTCTATTCAGTTCTTCTGCCCATTTTCTAATCCAGTTGTGTTTTTTTTTTATGTTGAGTTGTATGAGCTATTTATATATGTTGGATGTTAACCTCTTTTCAGTCATATTATTTGCAAATATTTTCTCCCATTCAGTAGGTTTTCT
>NC_041224.1:47053051-47065605 GCF_002837175.3 Physeter macrocephalus
TCCCGTTGCAGAGCACAGGCTCCGGACGCGCAGGCCCAGCGGCCATGGCTCATGGGCCCGGGCGCTCCGCGGCACGTGGGATCCTCCCAGACCGGGGCACGAACCCAGTTCCCCTGCATCGGCAGGCGGACGCGCAACCACCGCGCCACCAGGGAAGCCCCTATTGTTAGTTTTTTGAGGAAGCTCTATACTATTTTCCACAGTGGTTGCACCAAGTTACATTCCCACCAATAGTGCAGGAGGGTTCCCTTTCCTCCACATCCTTGCCAACATTTATTTGTGTTCTTTTTGTATTTTTTAGATTCCACATATAAGTGATATCATACAGTATTTGTCTTTGTCTGACTTATTTCACTTAGCATAATACCCTCCAAGTCCATCTATGTTGTGGCAAATGGCAAAATTTCATTCTTTTTTAAGGCTGAGTAGTATTTCATTGTACGTATATACCATACTTTCTTTATCCATTCATCTGTCAATGGACACTTAGGTTGCTTCCATATATTGGCAGTTGTAAATAATGCTGCTATGGACACAGGGGAGCATGTGTCTCTTCAAATTATTGTTTTTGTTTTTCTCATTTATATACCCAGGAGTGGAATTGTTGGATCATATGGTAGTTCTATGGTTAGTTTTTTGAGGAAGCTCTATACTATTTTCCACAGTGGCTGCACCAAGTTACATTCCCACCAATAGTGCAGGAGGGTTCCCTTTCCTCCACATCCTTGCCAACATTTATTTAAGGCTGAGTAGTATTTCATTGTACGTATATACCATACTTTCTTTATCCATTCATCTGTCAATGGACACTTAGGTTGCTTCCATATATTGGCAGTTGTAAATAATGCTGCTATGGACACAGGGGAGCATGTGTCTCTTCAAATTATTGTTTTTGTTTTTCTCATTTATATACCCAGGAGTGGAATTGTTGGATCATATGGTAGTTCTATGGTTAGTTTTTTGAGGAAGCTCTATACTATTTTCCACAGTGGCTGCACCAAGTTACATTCCCACCAATAGTGCAGGAGGGTTCCCTTTCCTCCACATCCTTGCCAACATTTATTTGTGTTCTTTTTGATGATAGGCATTCTGACAGGTGTGAGGTGATATCTCATTGTGGTTTTGATTTGCATTTCTCTGATGATTAGCGATGCTGAGTGTCCTCTAATGTGCATAGCCATCTGCATGTCCTCTTTGGAAAAATGTCTATTCAGTTCTTCTGCCCATTTTCTAATCCAGTTGTGTTTTTTTTTTATGTTGAGTTGTATGAGCTATTTATATATGTTGGATGTTAACCTCTTTTCAGTCATATTATTTGCAAATATTTTCTCCCATTCAGTAGGTTTTCTTTTTGTTGTGTTGACGGTTTCCTTTGCTGTAAAAGCTTTTAAGTTTAATTAGGTTGTATTTATTTATTCTTGTTTTTATTTCCATTGCGTTAGGAGACAGATCCAAAAAAATATTGCTATGATTTATGTCAAAGAGTCCTAGCCACAACAATCAGAGAAGAAAAAGAAATAAAAGGAATACTAATTAGAAAGGAAGAAGTAAAACTGTCACTATTTACAGATGACATGGTACTAAACATAGAAAATCCTAAAGACGCCACCAGAAAACTACTAAAGCTCATCAATGAATTTGGTAAAGTTGTAGGATACAAAATTAATATACAGAAATCTTGCATTTCTATACACTAACAATGAACTATCAGAAAGAGAAATTAAGGAAACAATCCCATTTATCATCACATCAAAAAGAGTAAGATACCTAGGAATAAACCTACCTAAGGAGGTAAAAGACCTGTATTCAGAAAACTATGACACTGATGAAAGAAATTGAAGATGACACAAACATATGGAAAGATATACCTTATTCTTGGATTGGAAGAATATTGTTAAAATGACCATACTCCCCAAGGCAATCTACAGATTCAATGCAATCCCTATCAAAATACCAATGGCATTTTTCACAGAAGTAGAACAAATAATTTTAAAATTTGCATGGAAACACAAAAGATCCAAAATAGCCAAAACAATCTTGAGAAACAAGAATAGATCTGGAGCAATCATGCCCCCTGACTTCAGACTATACTAAAAGTTAAAGTAATCAAAACTGGCATAAAAATAGACACATAGATCAATGGAACAGAATAGAGAACCCAGAAATATACCCATGCATTTATAGTCAATTAATCTGTGACAAAGGAGTCAAGAATATACAATGGAGAAAAGACAGTGTCTTCAATAAGCAGTGCTGGGAAAACTGGACAGCTACATGTAAAAGAATGAAGTTGGAATATTCTCTAACACCATATACAAAAATATACTCAAAATGTATTAAAGACCTAAATGTAGGACCAGAAACCATAAATTGAATTTTAAAAATAATATGTTGATTTTCTAATAAGTTCAGCACAACAGCTTTTGTCAAAACCCTGACAGTGGAAAGATAGGGATTCCCATGTATGCCAGTTATCAATTTATTGTATCTTAGCTCCAAATTCACCCTTTACTGCCTGCTCTGAAAATGGATATGGGCTTTCAAAATATTTTTCCTTTAACAGCTGGTGCAATGTTAACCTTTGCGGATAAAAGGTGCTGGAAGGACCTAGTAGAAGAAAGGGTTTTTCTTCTCAGATCTGGTGTCTTCCCCATTACCAGGCTCCTGCCGTGCAAGTAAGCTGGCAGCACCCAGCAGACAGCAGCTTCCCTTGGCACACTCTGTGGATGGTTTCATAACAGAGTGCCTCCAGTAAGGCATCTCCCTGTGAACTGCTTTCCCTAGTCCTCTAGAGGGCATATTTCTGGCAAGTTATACCACACCACAGCAGCTCCACTACCATCCAGTGACCACAGCTATAACCTCTCCAGCAAGGTCGGGATCTTAGCCCTGGGGTTGGGGAGGGCTCTTCCTTGGACAGCTATCTCAGCTCTAGGGTAATGGCTGCTCCTTAAATCTGCTATTCCTATACTCTTTAGTTTTCTTTAGTTCTTATTAACCTGTCCCTCCCACTGAAATTCTTTATGGTGGTTACTAATTTTTTAATGTTAAATGATCTCTGTTCAAAGTACTATGTCATTTCTCTCTCCTGATTATATCCTGATTAATATTAATGTATTACATTAAATCACTTCTGATGCAGAATGTTCCTTTAAATATATTCCTGAAATTATGGAATTTACATAACTTCAGAGATATACTTAAATTGTTAGAGAGGGTCAATAGCAAGAACAGTAGTCCTAATATAAATAGTAACCTAGGCGGCAGGGCAGACCCCAAGGAGGTCCAACACAGCATGCCTTTTTCAACTCTAATAAGCTGCCTTTGGCAAGAGACAGAATAGTCACTACTGCCTGATATTAAAGAAATATCAGAAACTGAAGGCTTACAAAACTGCTTAATTCAACTTCTAATTTCAGGGGATCTTTTCCTTTCCAAAGTGAACTCAGTGATAATTAGGTTTTTTTTTTTTCTTTTGCACTGTACTACATCAAGAATATGATTGAACTCACACCTACTCTTCATTTGGATCAATCTGAACATGATAAGGAAATATGCAGAGACATATGTGAGTTAAATATTATTGAAAGTGACAATACCATTTCCTCCCTCAAAGTAGACGTTGTGCAAAAAATACCATAAAATCTACCCCATGGGCTTCCGTGGTGGCGCAGTGGTTGGCAGTCCACCTGCCGATGCAGGGGACATGGGTTCGTGCCCCGGTCCGGGAAGATCCCACATGCCGCGGAGCGGCTGGGCCCGTGAGCCATGGCCGCTGAGCCTGCGCGTCCGGAGCCTGTGCTCCGCAACGGGAGAGGCCACAACAGTGAGAGGCCTGCGTACCTCACAAAAAACAACAACAAAAAAAAGTCTACCCCAGGTAAAATATTCATTGTATAAAATATCATAAAAAAATCATAAATATCTTGCATTTTTTATATGAGGTTTTACACAATTTGTTTTAATCCTAACTATACAATAGTACATTAGAGAATGGAAACAACCATAAGAGAGCTTAGAACAATTAATATTGTATGGGAAAATGAAGGAAAGATGGCACTGGCAAGTATTCCAAGCAGTTTTCACAGATCCGAAATTATGTATTCCTCAAAAAGCCAGTGCACAGAAACATAACAGGCAGCCAAGATCCTCTTTGCAGAGCCTAGGTCCATATTGACAATATTTCCATTTGTATATCCTGCTTTCATCACTAATTCAAGCACCCCACAGCATCCCTAATCACATTTTCTTTTTTTACACCAGAACTTTCTCTATGGCCCCCTTTGGAACCGTGCGCCTAGCTGTGGTCCTCTCTACCACCAAGGCTGACAGCCCTGAGACATCACTGCATAGTAGGTAAGAGCAGACTCAGCACCAGCCTGCCGTGCACTTGAATCTTGGTTTTACCCTTACCTGTTGTGTGGTCTTGGGCAAGTCATTTCGTTTCTGTGCCTCAGTTTCCTCATCTGTGCAATGGTGATATTAATCCTTCTTACCTCACAGGGTTACTATGAGAATTAGATTCAGTAGACATGTAAAACGTCTTAGAATAGGTTCTGGCACACAGTGGGTGCTGTGCCATATGACAGTCCTCCTCTGACATCAGTGGGTTCTCACTCAGCCCCTCATGAGCAGTTTAGCTCTGTGGCTCTGGGATCTGCCTGACACCAGGCCTGAGCTCACTGAGCATAAGATCAGTGTGGTCCCCCTGCCTCCTACCTGAGACTCGAAACTCCTCCTTGCCTCTCAGGGTAGGTTATAATCAAAATCAGAGTAGGATTATACATTTGCCTTACTTTTTAATCCTCCTCAGTAAACCAGGCTGGAGTCTGGCCTAAATTAAAGGCTAGATAAATACTTCTTAATGGATTATATGACATCAGCAACCTGGCTAATGATTTTTCACGGTGGCTACACTTGGGATTAAATCCAAACTCCTTGACCCACAAGTCATATTCTCACCCCTGCTTCCTCCCATGTCATCCTTCCCTTGCTCACAAATTAGATTTTTTTTTTTGAAAAAAGATCTTTGAAAATAAACTCTCTCCTGCTAGCTCCATCTTTCTCCTTAAGAATTAGCTTAAAACCTCACCTCCTCAGAGAGGCTTTTCTAAAGTAAATTCTCCTCTGTTGCATTGTTTTCTATCTCAGCTTCTTTACTTTGCAGAACTTAACACATTTGTAATTGGTATATTTTATTTGCTTACTTAAATGCAGAGCTGTCTCTCTACTAGATGCTAAATTCTTTTTGGCAAGTATGTATTCTATGAGCTTGGTACAAAGCAGAGCTCAATATGTGCTCATTGAATGAATAAACCAAATTTTACCCTTTTCTTGTAGCAGTGGAAGGAGGTGGCTATGAAAGCATCAGAGCATGCCAAGGTCTCAGAAGAAAACACCAAATTATACCCATTATAAACTTCAACCCTAGAGCCCAGGAGGAGCCAACACTGGGAAAAGCAGCATTCACATGCCTGACACCTGTTCCAGGTCTCAGCAGTGTGGCCAGGTCCTTCCTGATGTCCCAAGAATCTGGAACTGGAAACACAAGTAAGTCTCTGAATGACATATTTTAGAGGAGATGTTTCTGTTTCCATCCAAACAGACATGAAAAGTTAACAAGTACAGTTCCAGATAGCAGTCAGAGCAGAGAGACAAAGGCTTAAGCATTATCAGCAGATGAGTGAAGATTAAATCTCAATGAAAGAATGTCATTTTCAAGAGTTTGGAGGGAGAGTTGTCAAGAGACCAGCATAAAACCTTTAGCAGTTTCTGCACATAGAGAAGAAAGGAGAGAAGGAAAATTCAGAAACTGTTGTAAATCAGTATGTTGCTAAAATACAGTCATATTTTAAGTTCATTGGGATTGTCAATATTTATAAGGCATCTGTAGCTTTTTTGTTTTGTTTTTAAATAGGGCAAATAATCACTTTGTAATGTGCCTGTAATGAAATCTGATTCTGAAGTATCAAGATATTTTAAAGCAACACATGTACTAGGAAGGATGCTGCCTTCAATTGTGATAGAAGAACAAGGCAAAGGGTAAAGAGAATGCATTTAGATGATAAAATATCCTTGATATGTCATAGACTTGAATATCTACATAAAGAAAAGGAAGGAATAGTAATATTCTACACTTGATTCCCTTCCACATGATCAGAAGTTGCTCCCTTGATTTTATTTCTCTTATAATCTTCCCATATTTTAAATACTTGCTATCTTCTATCTAAACATTTTTTCAACTCCCACTAATATGTGCTTTCCAAAATCAACAAAATTATCATAGCCTGCTACCAATTAATGAATAGCTTTAAGTTACATATTTAAAAGCCCCAGCCAGATAAACTTTGCTCTACAACTTAACATCTAGATCAACTAAGTCTGTAGGAAAAGCCATAGCTATAATCTCATAATGGACAGAAATGGTTAAAAAAGAAAACATAATCACTTGATGAATACATCTGCAAATAATGAGTAAATTAAGATTCAAAAACAGTACACAGATGGGTTAACTTTTTATCACATTGTACAGAGACATTTTATTTACTTAAAAATTATATGTAAATAAATTTGAGACAGTAATTGATTTATTATAACTTATGGTGTTTTTCTTCAGAACACTGTAGAAATAGCATTAGTACAGAAACATAAAATCCTCCCAGCACAGTAAAATCACATATATTATAAACAAACAAATTTTAAACAATTTGTTTAACCAAAAATTTTTTTTCAAGTAAATATTGTGATTATGGGATTGTGAAAAAATCAGAATTTGGTAAATAATTCCTATTATGTGATTAGTAATTAATATAAATTGTACTTATATGACTAAAGCTTAACATTAAGAACATGTGAGTGGACACATCATAGAGTTAGTCTTTTTTCTACATCAGGTAGGCATTTTCTAACTGAATCCACCACAATATTGGGCAGTAATTAAGAGGACAGTTATATTTGAAAGTGACTCTCTCTAAAAGAGAATAGGCCAAAATAATGGCCTTGCTACCAAATCTTGTAGTCAAATTAATAAAATCACCTTTCAACAAAACAGCTGACTGACAGCTGTAATCAAATTCCACATATCAAGGAATCTGACCACTGGGTCTGTTGTAAGATTTACCATTTATCTTCAGTTACACATGAAGTTCATTGCCTTGCTCGCAGAAGTGTATGGAGATCGACCTGGTGCCCCCTTCCTAACAAAACCATTTCACAGTTACTGCATCTTACTTCAGAAAATGTATAACTGATGGGGGTTCTGACCAGGGACAGGGGACCCTGGAGGTATCAAACTTAGCTAACTAGAAAATAAGGGAAAGGTGGGGATAGGTGATGGATCTGAAAACATTAAACGAGGCATAAAGACATGTACCTTCACTCCTAAATGTATTTGAATATAAAAAATTCAGCTGTAAAATAGATGCCAAGGAGGCAGCTCATTTTGCTCTATATAAAAGTCCTAATATGATAAACTCACGATTGGCTTCACGTCAACCTTCTGTACCTTAAGGGTATGTAGAATACATTTTCACAAAGTCTCTGACCACCACGACCTTAACCCCAGCTCTGCCACTGCCTCTGGTGCATTCAAAGAAACACTGGGATTTATCAGCTGGTCCACCTCAACACTCACATCTAATTCTGATCACTGACCTCCAGAAAAACTGAATAAAGGAGTGGGGATGGGGTGGGGTGAAAGAAAAAAAAGGACCAAAATACATCGAGGTTTAAAGTTGTTGAGTATAAGGATTACAAATAATGCATAAATTTTAAACAAATTTGAAAGTAGAGTTTTTTGGATAAGGTATTTACTTATTAAATATTCCTTCTTTTTAAACATGTGCTAACACCATAGAAGCTACTATGAATAAATTTCCATTTTTAACCTCATTCTAAGACTTCATATAATTTTAAAACAAATTTAAGAAGTGAATGTTTATGGAAAAGTATTTCTATATTATGATACAAAAATATATTTAAGTTTATAATTACCTATTATATACAAAATATTAAAATTGTACTGCCTCTAAGTATTGTAAAATGCCATTCACTTTGTATTTTTGATTCTTTTACACCAGACATGCTTATTTTTTACTTTTAAAATATTTCAAAAATAGACTTTATTCCCTCATTTTCTTGGTTGAAGGTTAAGTTACTTAGGGGATACAATATCCCTAGAGATTTGACTCTATCATTTATTCACTTCTGTTGTCAGTTAATTTAATTAGGTAAATATCTTGCTGAGTTGATCTGGAATTTTTCCTGGAAAAAGGAAGAGTATTGGACAAGGAAAAATCAGGGAACAGTCTCCTGCATAAAGATGCTGGCTGGGTGAGGGGTGAAGTCATATGGAAAGTCACTTTTTTGCTGGAGGGATATGGTGGTCATGGGAGGACAAAAGCCTTTTGATTGCAATCAATTTCCCCTTGGTACATGGCAGTGGTTTCCTTTAGGCAAAGAATGGGTGACCAAAGCTCCAGCAGGAATGTCAGCACCAATTCTCAGTGTACCTTCACTATAATCCTGGCACCCCAGTGCCACTTGTACAATTTCATGCCATGTTTCTATACTCAGTTACCCAAAAAGCTTCTCCTATTTCTTCATTCTTCCATTCCATGGGTTCATTTACCCATGGGGACCTAGAGACGCTAACCTACCTGAACACCAATATGATAGGTAGAATTCTACAAATAACCCCCAATAACCCTCATCTTTATGTGATTCCTTCCCCTGTGAATATGATTATAGCACTTCGGTGATTATGTTGTTACATGGCAAAAAGTAACACTGCAGATATAATTAAGGTTTCTAATTTGCTGACCTTAATATAGGGAGATTATTCAGGTGGGCCAGGCCAAATTAGCAAGAGTTTTCTCCAGCTGGTGGAAGAGGGGGACGTCAGAGAGATTTAAAGCATAAGAAGGACGCAAAGTGCCATTGCTGGCTTTGAAGATAGAGGAAGCCACAAAGAAGAATCAGGGAGTGGCCTGGAGGAGCTGAGAGTGACAGCACAAACAGCCAGCAAGGACCTCAGACCTACAACCATAAAGAACTAAATTCTGCCAAGGACTGAATGAGCTTGGAATTGAATTCTTTCTCAAAGCCTCCAGTTCAGAGCCCAGTTAGCTGAACCTTGAATTCGACCTTGTGAAACCCTAAGCAGAGAACCTAGTTGAGCTCACCTGGACTGACTTACAGAACTGTGAGTTAATAAATGGATATCGTTTTAAGTTGCTAAATTTGTGGTGATCTGTTACGCAGCAATAGGAAACTAATGCAGGTAGGACTTGTGGCAGTACTTTTACTTTGGACCACAGATTTAGACCTCAAGTTTTGTTGTTGTTGTTGTTTTCACTATTTTACATGTGAAAGTCCTGCTTCTTAAGCAAAATAAATAACTAAATACATACATGCATAGTCATAAAAACAAATAAATGTGAAGGCTGGCTAGACATTCCATACTTTTTAATAATCCCCTTCTCCTGCGTTCATACTCTGAGTATTAGAAACCAGGAGGAGATTCACTAAATAGCTGGGATTGAGCAATAATATACCACATCAAAAAATGCCTTTTAAAGCTCTGAATTATTTCAGAACGAATTATATATAAGATATGTTTTTTCTCCTCCTTTTTAACATCATCATCATCATCATCAAAACTGCCATTAGCTACCATTAATTAAGTACATTTTAATCTTTGCTTAGCACTTAATACACATCTTATTTAATTCTTAATGCAGAAAGGTACAAAAAAACCCAGAGGTTCAGAAAGGATAAGTTTCAGGGTATTTGTATGTGCTGTGGTTGAGGAAGTGGTTAGGGAAGGTATTTTGACTAAAAGCTAGGAAAAGGCAAGAAGAATGCTGTGCAGTAGGGTACATTTCCACCACAGACCTTGAGGATTGGCATCTTCAGGGCTAAGTTTAAAGTAAATCATGTTTGGTTGGCAATAAGGAGAAGAGAACTAAAGAAAGTGACTGGCAAGGTAGTCAGGAAAATTTTCAACAGGTCATGTAAAAGATGATAAAGATTCCAATCCATCTGGCCCTAAAGTATATTTTTAAATGTTTTTGGTACTTCTGAAGTATACTATATAATTCCATGTTTTACTGGAGGCTTACAAAATAAATGTAGAACATAGCTTATCTTTCAAGTGATCCAAGTTCTTTACTAGACACTGTTGACAACATTGAGGTTAAGAAGCAGTAGTGCCCTTTGGAATTACTGATCAGGACTTTCATGGAATGGCTATTTAAGTTACTTATATAGCCAGTGGTCTTTGGTGTGTTCTTAACTCTATAGAACCATTTCCTTTTTCTTATCCTTTAACCAGAGTATTTTATCCTACTCTTCTCACCACCATCACTGCTTCTATAGTTTATAATCCACTGCCACTTCCTCTAAGTGATTTGTATGTAGTCACATATGGCATCAACCATTGTCCTACACAGTTCTGAATTAGAAAACATTAATGAAGCATTATTCAGCCTTAAAAAGAGAGGATGTTCTGACACATGCTACAACATGGATGAACCTTGGTGACATTTTGCTAAGTGAGATAAGCCAGTCACAAAAGGACAAATACTGTACTGATTCCATTTATATGAGGTACCTAGAGTAGTCAGATTCAAATTCATAGAGACAGAAAGTAGACTGGTGTGTTTGCAAAGGGCTGAGGGGAGGGAGGAATGAAGACTTTTTAAAAATAGGTACAGAGTTTCATTTTGGGAAGGTGAAAATGTTCCCAAGATGGTGAGGATGGTTGCACAACAATGTAAATGTGTTTAATTCCCCAGAACTATGCACTGAAAAATAGTTACAATCGTAAAATTTCTGTTATGAATATCTTACCATACAAAAAAAGCATCTGTGTTGGTAAAATAGCCCAAGGAAAATACAAACAAAAGGAGAAGGACACTGAGAACAGACTCAGGAAACAATAGAGAAAGAGCATACAGAAGTAGGACAACCTGGGAAAGAGGGGCTATTGGCCATCAGGAGAAGGCAGTATCATGTGAGGCTGAGGATGGAGAGAGAAGAGAAGGACACTGATGACAGAGTTACTGCAGACAAGTCAAGTACTTGCCATCCAGAGAATGACAACTGGACTTGGGAACGAGGTGACCTCAAGAACAGTTCCATTAGAATAGTGGAGGCAGAAGCCAGATTAAAATGTGTTAAATAAATGGGAGGCAAGAAAACAAAGACACAGAGTATACATGGCATTTTGTAGAAAGCTATCAATTACTTTGGGGAGAATAACAGAGAAAGATAACAGAGAAAGATAACAGAAGCCCATAATTCCTTATTCAAAACATTTGAGGTACTTCCCTGGTGGCGCAGTGGTTAAGAATCTGCCTGCCAATGCAGGGGACACGGGTTCAAGCCCTGGTCTGGGAAGATCCCACATGCCGCAGAGCAATGAAGCCGGTGTGCCACAACTACTGAGCCTGCACTCTACAGCCCATGAGACACAACTACTGAGCCCACGAGCCACAACTAATGAAGCCCACGCACCTATAGCCCGTGCTCCTCAACAAGAAAAGCCACCGCAATGAGAAGCCCACGCAACACAACGAAGAGTAGCTCCTGCTCGCCGCAACTAGAGAAAGCCCACGCACAGCAAAGAAGACTCAACGCAGCCAAAATAATAAATAAATAAATTTATTTAAAAACAAACAAACATTTGGGACCATAGTGTTTTAGAATTCAGAATTTTTCAGATTTTGCAGAAAAAAGGTAATGCACAAATGCATATTGTAGAACAATTATAGCAGAGCCTGGAAGAGCAGACAGTAATCAAACGTGTCATATATGTGCAGCAAAAAAAGAATACTCACACTTCGTGGAATAAATAACCTCATGTGAATTAAGGTTTGGTTTTGTTGCCTTACCACAAACTAATCAAAAAAAAAAAAACAAAAAAAACTTTTGTTTTCACGGCTTTTGAATTTTAAATTGCGGCTAGAAGAACGTGGACCTTTTATTCACAATAATTGATAGCCAGGAGGCCAGAACTAACGAAAAAGATATTTTCTGAAATAAGTTGTTAGGGTGCTCAGTTTTCTATAGTATAGGATATTGGATCATGCATTTGACCTCTCCTTATATCTATTCAGATAAGCTAAGTCATCTAATTCTAAACTTCCAGTATTGCTGATTGTTTTATTTATATATTATTAGATTATAATGTATTAAAGACTCTTTTAAATCTAGTATTTAAAGAAAGCAAAACTTGCTTTATAAAAATCATTGATGAGGGATAGTTTCATTAACAGACCAAACTTGGGAAGGCAATCATGGATGTGAAAAATGAAGATAAGAACATGTTTTAAAAATAATAGATATAAAATAAGAAACATGTAAAATGTGATAATCCTAACTAGACTTAAAATTGATGCTTCTGGGGGCTTCCCTGGTGGCACAGTGGTTGCGCGTCCGCCTGCCGATGCAGGGGAACCGGGTTCGCGCCCCTGTCTGGGAGGATCCCGCATGCCGCGGAGCGGCTGGGCCCGTGAGCCATGGCTGCTGAGCCTGCGCGTCCGGAGCCTGTG
>NC_041224.1:47065618-47091636 GCF_002837175.3 Physeter macrocephalus
AGAGGCCACATCAGAGGGAGGCCCGCATACCACACACACACACACACACACACACACACACACACACAAAATTGATGCTTCTGGAAGTAAGAAAAATGTGATGACCAAGAAGGTTAACCTCCAGTGCAAATCATGGGTTAAAAGTAAACTGTCTTATCAAATCTTCTTATTCCAGTCCTTTTCCTGGTTCTCAATTTTGACCTATCAGCATAAAGTACAATTCATTTAACTAAAGTTACAAAAACGACTTGCTATCCCCTCAAACAATGAACAAACTATAAGATGACATCCTGTGTCCGTCAGTGGAGCTTCTGTTACTCTGACTTCCAAGAGGCTGAAAAAAGTCCGTTGTCTTCTTTGGCCTAGAGTGGATGAGGTCCACCTCCATTTGAATGTGAAAGGGAAAAATAGTGGGCCAGTCCTGGCCCAGGACTTTTGACAAGGCTGAGATTAGCAACCAACATTTTTTGTATGGCACAAGATAAAATCTGACAACATTCCAGTAGTCAAATTTCCTGCTCGCCAACCAAGCCAAGGACTTGACCTTTGGATTTGTTTTCACCTGATTCAACCCTGGAAACACAAAAGACCTTTCCCATCAAATCCTAACAAGTAAGTTAATGGTGGAAGTTGGATATTATTGATACCCTCAGATGAATCAAGTGTGTTCAATATCGTTTATCTCTCAGCCAAATCAGAGAATCCACTTTCCCAGAGAATAACAATCATTACAGTCCACTGAGTCTTGCTTTTCCAATCGTTTCTGTGGCAGCTGGCTACTGTGAAGTTGTTAGGGAATTGAAAGGAGGCAGCATGGGGAGGGGCAGATGGCTCCTTTGGGTTTATTTCACCAAACATGGCAGCTGTGAAACCCACTAATGTTCCAAGTGTTCATATAAAATTCTCGCAAAAGGGGCCAAGTTAAGGAAGAGCCACAGAGCAGCCTTCCTGATGTGTTCCTCTTTTTGTTGCTATAGAATAAGCTCCTGAGAACATTAAATGCAGATTTGTAGCTAACATATCCAGCCAGCACTTAATCCAAAGTTTAATCAGACTGCAGGAATAAGCTAAAACTGATTATTGCAAGTATTTTCTTTACTAAAATAAAACCCAGAAAGATAGCACTGACAAGGGAAATAATAAAAGCAGTGAAGCATGGCACTTAATTGGTGAAAGTAATTTTAAGAGCAAAAAGTATTTATTTTTATGATTCGAATGAGACTGTATTGATGTTCATATTTTTTTCTGACCACACAAAATACTCCAAAGACAACCTACAAATACCACAATGATATGACTAATACATATTAAGATGCCAGGAGATTAAAAAATGGTAGAGTTGAATAATATTAATTAAAATGTATACACACACACACATATTCCTGTATGTGTGTTATCAGATAAAAATCATATACTGTAGAATTTTAAAAGTCCATCTGGGGTATCTAAAAACAATATGGAGCCATATTCACATAAAGTATAAATTTTCAATAAAATGTAGAAAATTGTTCAAATGTTTATAACAAATGAGGATTGAGAAAGAAGCAAACCCAAATTTGGGAAAAGAAAATTATTTGGTCTTCTTTTGTTAATAGCTTTTCAATGTGCTATCTGGATTTTTAAAGAGCACAGCAGAAACTACCCCATGAAGATTATTTTTTTCTTGAATTTGTCTACGTCCTTGGAATTTCTTCACTTTGAAAGCTTGTAAAATTATAAAATCAAATGAAGATTTATATAATTTCACCAAAGTAGAGGTTTATGTTCACTACATGGAATTACAGAAGATTCCTTTGGGGGGGTGGGCAATACATTCACACGTGTGTTTGTGTGTGTGTTTTCACATGCATGTAAAAGGAGTCTACCGAGGCTTAATATGGAAGTAAAAGAAAATATACAATGAGACTCATATGCCTCTCTTCAGTGATGCACTGTTAATTGTTGGATTTAATTTGGTTGAAAAATAAGGTTAAATTCTTTATTATTATTGTATTTTTGCTCTGATATTTTTTTAAAAGGCAGATATCGATTTATACTCCCCAACTGTACTGCTAGCATTGAGTAATTCTGATGCATCCCACATTACAAATCATTTAGACCAACAGGGAATTCTTAACCATTTTTATGCCGTGAACCCCTTTAGCAGTGGGAATGCCAATGAACCCTTTCTCACAATTAATATTTTTAAATGTTGGAAATAAAATACACAGGATAATAAAGGATACCAATTATATTGAAATATAATCATCAAAATAATTTTTTAAAAATTTATGTTTCTTTATTAATGTATTAAATAGCAAGAACTAGTGGTGGGCCTAAAAGTTTATGACACTGATAAACATAAATGATACTTTGAGATACTGGCAACAATTATAATGTGACATGAAAATTATCTGTGATGTCTATTGTTGAGAAAGTCACAGGTATTGCTAATACTGCTGTGAAATGTTCCCTACATTCAAAATGGAAAGAAATACTTGATTTCATTTAGGGTTTAAAAAACCCTCTAAAGTCCCCCATTATACCTCCCAGGTTGTTATATTAATAATGAAAATAATGAACTAATAATTGGGTAATGCCTTATGAAAGACTTTCACAAACCAAAATAAATATAAGCATGTCTCTGTATAGATTAATATGTAAAAGGAAAAAACATTAAAATTATAATATGCTAACCATTAATGATTATCAACAAATTTTAGAATTCTACTGCTTTTAAAAATGTTTCCTTTATACTATCTGTATTTCTGCGTTTTCTTATTTTTGAGGTGAAACTGACATAACATAAAATGAACCATTTCAAAGTGTACAATTCAGTGTCATTTAGTGCATTTACAATATTGTGCAACCACCAACTCTCTCTAGTTTCACATTTTTTTCATCATCCCTGAAGGACAACCCCATACCCATTAAGCAATCATTCCCCATCTCCTGATAACCACTAATATACTTTCTACCTCTATGAATTTGCTTATTCTTGATATATCATATAAAAAGAATCACAAAATATAAGATCTTTTGTGACTGGCTTCTTTCACTTAGCATAATGTTTCTGAGGTGCATCCAAGTTGTAGCTTGTATCAGTTCCTCATCTGGATAGAATGATAATTTCATTGTATACACCGTAATTTGTTTATCCCTTCATCCACTGATGAACATTTGGGTTGTTTCCACCCTTGGGCTATTATAAACAGTGCTGGTACAAACATTCACGTACAAGTTTCTGTGTAGATATATGTTCTTATTTCTCTGGGTCTATACCTAGAAGTGAAATTGCAGGTGCATATGGTATTTCTGGTTAAATTCTGAGGAATTGCCAAACTGTTTCCTACAGTGGCTGCACCACTTCATATTCCCACTGGCAATCTATAAGGGTTCCTATGTCTCTGCATCCTTGGCAAATTTGTTATTTTCCATTTTTTTATTATAAATGTCAATGTGATGTGGTATCTCATTGTGATTTTGATTTCCATTTCTCTGATGGCTAACATGTTGATAATCTTTTCATGTGCTTGTTGGCCATTTGCATATCTTATTTGAAGGAATATCTATTCAAGACTTTGTCCTTGTAAAAATTGGGTTGTTTGTCTTTTTGTTGTGTTGTAAGGGTTCTTTATACATTCTGGATATTAAACATTTATGAGATATATAATTTGCAAATAAGTTTTTCCATTCTGTAGGCTGTCTTTTCACATTCTTCATAATGTCCTTTGATGGGCAAAAGTTGTTAATTTTTATGGAGTCCCATTTATTTTTCTTTTGTTGCTCTGGTTTCTTTTTTATTAGCACAACCATGTGAGATATATATATATGGATAGATGTATAGATATGGATGTATATAAATATATGTATGTGTAATATACACACACATATATGTGGCTAATGAATAAAAATAAAGCCAGCATTCTCACACATACTAACTTCTCACATCTCTTCTGTAGCATTGTATTAAGTATCATCATCATCACCACGAGGAAACTAAGGCTTTGGTCAATTTAGTGATTTGCCAAAAAGTGCACAAATTAACAGTGGCACAATTTTCTGTCTCTAAATATTGGGCAGTAACATTAGTTTGATACATTAGGAGTGAATAATGAGTCATACGGAATGATTTATGCTTACAGAAGCTAAATATTTTTAAATGTTTTTCCCAGAAGAGGTTTTATGTCTTATCCAAACTTTTTCCAAATTCCTTTTTAGTAGCCATAGATTAAATTATTTTGCATTTTATTGATGTACAATATTATATAAGTTACAGGTGTACAGTATAGTGACTCACAATTTTTAAAGGTTATACTTCATTTATAGTTATTATAAAATGTTGGCTATAGTCCCTGTGTTGAACAATACATCGTTTAGCTTATTTTACATATAATAGTTTTTACCTCATAATCCTCAGCCCCTGTGTTGCCCCTCTCCCCTTCTCTCTCCTCACTGGTAACCACTAGTTTGTTTGTTATATCTGTGAGTCTGTTTCTTTATTGTTATATTCACTAGTTTTTTGTATTTTTTAGATTCAACATATAAGTGGTATCATACAATATTTCTCTTTCTCTAACTTATTTCACTTAGCATAATATCCTCTAAATCCATGTTTTTGCAAATGGCAAAATTTCATTCTTTTTTATAGCTGAGTAGTATTCCATTTTGTACATATTGATATATACCACATCTTCTTTATCCATTCAACTGTTGATGGACACTTAGGTTGCATGGCAACTGTAAATAATGCTGCTATGAACTTTGGGGTGCATGTATCTTTTCGAATTAGTGTTTTTGTTTTTTCAGATATATACCCAGGATTGGAATGGCTGGGTCACATAGCAGTTATATTTTTAGTCTTTTGAGAAACCTCCTTACTGTTTTCCACAGTGGCTGTACCAATTTACATTCCCACCAACAGTGGGCGAGGGTTGCCTTTTCTCCACATCCTCACCAACATTTGTTATTTGTGTTCCTTTTGATGATAGCCAATCTGACAGGTGATATCTCGTGGTTTTGATTTGCATTTTCCCTGATGAATAGCAAAGTTGAGCATCTTTTCATGTGCTTATTGGCCATCTGCACGTCCTCTTTGGAAAAATGTTTATTTTTTAATCAGGTTTCTTTTTTTTTTTTTTTTTTTTTTTTTTTTTTGCGGTGCACGGGCCTCTCACTGTTGTGCCCTCTCCCGTTGCAGAGCACAGGCTCCGGATGCACAGGCTCAGTGGCCATGGCTCACGGGCCTAGCTGCTCCGCGACATGTGGGATCTTCCCGGACCGGGGCATGAACCTGTGTCCCCTGCATTGGCAGGTGGACTCTCAACCACTGCACCACCAGGGAAGCCCAATCAGGTTGTTTTTTTGATGTTGAGTTGTATGAGCTGTTTGTATATGTTGGACGTTAACCCCCTTTTCAGTCATATCATTTGCAAATATTTTTTCCCATTCAGTAGGCTGTCTTTTTGTCTTGTTGATGGTTTCCTTTGCTGTAAAAGCCTTTAAGTTTAATTAGGTTCCATTTGTTTATTTTTGCTTTTATTTCCTTTGCTTTAGGAGACAGATCCAAAAACTATTGCTATGAATTAGGTCAAAGAGAGTTCTGCCTATGTTTTCTTCTAGCATTTTATGGTTTCTGGTCTTACATTTAGGTCTTTAATCCATTTTGAGTTTATTTTTGTATATGATGTTAGAGAATTACCTAATTTCATTCTTTTAAATGTAGCTGTCCAGTTTCCCCAGTGCCACTTATCGAAGAGACTCTTTTCTCCACTGTATATTCTTGCCTCCTCTGTCATAGATTAATTGACCATAAATGTGTGGGTTTATCTCTGGGCTTCATATCCTGTTCCATTGATCTATATTTCCGTTTTTCATGCCAATACCATACTGTTTTGATTACTGTAGCTTTGTAGAATAGTCTGAAGTCAGGGAACATGATTCCTCCAGCTCTGTTCTTCTTTCTCAAGATTGTTTTGGCTACTTGGGGTCTTTTGTGTTTCCATACAAATTTTAAGATTATTTGTTCTAGTTCTGTCAAAAATGCCATTGGTGTTTTGATAGGGATTGCACTGAATCTGTAGATTGTCTTGGGTATTATGGCCATTTTAACAATATCAATTCTTCCAATCCAAAAATAAGGTATATCTTCCCATCTGTTTGTGTCACCTTTAATTTCTTTCGTCAGTGTCTTATCGTTTTCCAAGTACAGGTCTTTTACCTCCCTAGGTAGGTTTATTCCTAGGTATCTTATTCTTTTTGATGTGATGGTAAGTGGGATTGTTTCCTTAATTTCTCTTTCTGGCAGTTCATTGTTAGTGTGTAAAATGCAACAGATTTCTGTACATTAATTTTGAATCCTGCAACTTTACCGAATTCATTGATGAGCTCTAGTAGTTTTCTGGTGGCATCTTTAGGATTTTATATGTATAGTATCATGTCACCTGCGAATAGTGACAGTTTTACGTCTTCCTTTCCAATTAGGATTCCTTTTATTTATTTTTCTTCTCTGATTGTTATGGTTAGGACTTCCAATACTATGTTGAATAAAAGTGGTGAGAGTGGACATCCTTGCTTTGTTCCTGATCTTAGAGGGAATGCTTTCAGCTTTTCACTGTTGAGTATGATGTTAGCTGTGAGTTTGTCATGTATGGCCTTTATTATGTTGAGGTATGTTCCCTCTATGCCAACTTTCTGGAGAGTTTTTATCATAAATGGGTGTTGAATTTTGTCAAAGCTTTTTCTCCATCTATTGAGATGATCATATGGTTTTTAGTTTTCTGTTTGTTAATGTGGTATATCAAATTGACTGATTTGCAGATATTGAAAAATCCTTGCATCCCTGGGATAAATCCCACTTGATCATGGTGTATGATCCTTTTAATGTATTGTTGGATTTGCTTTGCTAACATTTTGTTGAGGATTTTTGCATGTATGTTCATCAGTAATATGTAATTTTCCTTTTATGAGATATCTTTGTCTGGTTTTGGTATCAGGGTGATGCTGGCCTCATAGAATGAGTTTGGGGGTGTTCCTTCCTCTGCAATTCTTTGGAATACTTTCAGAAGGATAGGTGTTAACCCTCTCTAAATGTTTGGTAGAATTCATCTATGAAGCTGGTCCTGGACTTTTGTTTGTTGGTATTTTTAAAATTACTGATTAAATTTCATTACTTAATTGGTAACTGGTCTGTTCACATTTTCCATTTCTTCTTGGTTCAGTCCTGGGAGATGGTACCTTTCTAAGAATTTGTCCATTTCTTCTAGGTTGTCCATTTTATTGGCATACAGTTTTTCTTAGTAGTCTCTTATAATCTTTTGTATTTCTGTGGTGTTGGTTGTAACGTCTCCTTTTTAATTTCTTTTTTTTTTTTTTAAATTTTATTTATTTATTTATTTTTGGCTGTGTTGGGTCTTCGTTTCTGTGCATGGGCTTTCTGTAGTTGTGGCAAGCAGGGGCCACTCTTCATCACGGTGCGCGGGCCTCTCACTATCGCGGCCTCTCTTGTTGCGGAGCACAAGCTCCAGACGCGCAGGCTCAGTAGTTGTGGCTCATAGGCCTAGTTGCTCCGCAGCATGTGGGATCTTCCCGACCAGGGCTCGAACCCGTGTCCCCTGCATTGGCAGGCAGATTCTCAAGCACTGCACCACCAGGGAAGCCCCTTAATTTCTGATTTTATTGATTTTGGCCCTTTCCCTTTTTTCTTAATGATTCTTGCAAAAAGTTTATCAATTTTATCTTTTCAGAGAATCAGCTTTTAGTTTCATTATCTTTTCTATTTTTTTTTTTAGTCTCTGTTTTATTTATTTCTGCTCTGATCTCTATGATTTCTTTCCTTCTACTAACTTTGAGTTTTGTTTGTTCTTTCTCTACTTCCTTTAGGTGTAAGTTCAAGTTGTTTATTTGAGATTTTTCTTGTTTCCTGATGTAAGCTTGTATGGCTATACTACCCTCTTACAACTGCTTTTGCTGCATCCTATAGGTTTTGGATCAACATGTTTTCATTTTCATTTGTCTCTAGGTATTTTTTACTTCCTCTCTGATTTCTTCAGTGATTCATTGGTTGTTTAGTAGCATATTGTTTACAAAAGCTAAATATTTTTTAAATTTTTAATTAAATTCAACAAATATTTGTTAATTTCTTCCCATGTGTTAGGTGTTATGCTAGCTTCTGGGAATAGAACAGTGAACATGACAGACACAGTTCTTGCCCTTATGGTGATTTAGGCTACTGAAGTATGAAATTTTAAGTATGAAATTATAAGTACATTGTGCTATGGGAACAAGTAACAAAACTCTCCACTACACTAACTTGTCCTCATCCCTGCCTTCAGCTAAGAGCTTAGAATACTTGTCAGTACATTTGGGCACTTTAGCATAATTCATATACCACATTCTTATATGTTGCCCTATATTTTTTCAAATTGTTTCAAAGGGATAAACTTTCCATGGTTTTATTGGAAGGCCATATGTGATAATTCTAGTATACCTCAGAGTGGCATGCCTTTCATCAGAATAAGAAATAACTGTTGAGCTCAACTAGAGTGGGGACAGGAGGTAAAGAGGGAGAAACAGGGAAACTTTCAGTATAAACTGGTATGGTAATATATGAAGGACTTATATAAGTAATAGTTAATGTTTATTCAGTGCTAACTGCCATTAAGAGATGGTGAGTCTTTGAGGAGTTAAAAGTTGACTGGGGATAATAAAGTTTGGAAAGAGTAGAACAAGATTCAAACCCAGCAGTACGAATCTCAGGGCTCACGGTCATAACCCCTCTGGATACTAATTTCTACTTAAGACATTGAACTTTGACAATTGTGCAACTATTCAGTAGCTAAACTGCAGACAAACCTCATATGCACAAGTGCGTACATAAAAACTTGCATGCACGTGCACACAATACTACGTGAATCAAAATTATAGTGTAGCTGTGATAACTAGGACCAAGGACAAAAAAATAAAGATTCAAAAAATAGGCAGTAAAACTAAAAATACACGTTGAGCAATAACATCAGTAATTATTATAATAAAAAAGACAAGGTGATATAGGAAAAAAGCCCACCCTGTGCTTTAATGCATCCTATTTTTCTTTTCTAAAAACAATCATCCCAAGACAGTTCCATCTATAATCTACCACAACAAAATAACGTGGCTTTGAGAAAATGACACACTGGAGAGACTACTGCCTGTCGGATGCTGCATACACAAAACCTACCTTTAAAACGCATATAATGAAAGTCATACTCGGTTTGTGCTGACAGGGCAGTCGACACAACATAACTTTACCCCTATATCTACAAAGGGGTGATCTTGATGAGAAAACCAAGCAAAACTGCCGCTCAGAATGGTATAGTTGGTAACTAGTGGAATTTTAAATTTTTATTTTATACACTATATACTAAATATACTATTGGGTTGGCCAAAACGTTCATTCAGGTTTTTCTGTTACACCTTACGGAAAAATCTGAACTAACTTTTTGGCTGACCCAACATATACTGCAAAAGAAGAAAACCAACTAAAATTTGTGGACTGGAAAATTACTCCTCCAGGTAGTGACCTTGTGTGATATTTTGGCATGGCAAAGTAGGAATTTAGACACATGATTCTATTCTGTTAGGGAAAATATGACTACATATATCTGGGAAACTGTGCCTTGAATATATCTATATAGACCTCACCTTAAACAATTAAAGGAAACTCAGATCTACAGTAGATTAAACACTGGATGTTTTCTAAAAATATGGCCTATTAGCTATTAGTTGACAAACCTCATCTTATCTTTCTTAATAGTTTTAGGGTTTTTGTTTGTTTGTTTGTTTTTTACGGTACGCGGGCCTCTCACTGCTGTGGCTTCTCCCGTTGCGGAGCACAGGCTCCGGACGCGCAGGCTCACCGGCCATGGCTCACGGGCCCAGCCGCTCCGCGGCACATGGGATCTTCCCGGACCAGGGCATGAACCCGCGTCCCCTGCATCGGCAGGCGGACTCTCAACCACTGCGCCACCAGGGAAGCCCCAATAGTTTTAGTTTTTTAATTTTCTTTTTTTTTTGTACTTTGAAACCACGGAAGAACAAATGCTTCATTTACATGGCATCATAGTAGACTGAATAATTTTATAGCTAACTGCTACTAATTTCACTAAGAAAAAGAAATTAAGAGAGAGGAAATTTAACACCTGTGGTGAAGATAACTCCAAAATGTATTATCTTCTTCCTTACTTCCTTAATTTCATATTCATAGGCATTATTCCAATGGTCTGTTTATAAGATGGTTGTTTTAAAACTCAGATTGTGTTTTCCCACAGAAACCATGTCATAACCAGAGGCTGGATCCTCAGGCCACACTGCAGCAGTAAAGCTTCCTGCTCAAGGTCACACAGCTCACATTACCTGAGCAGACACAAGAAGACATGAACAAAAATAGATTTCACATGGACTCTCAGTTCTACCCACTCATTGGCCTTGAACTCCAGGCCCCAAGCCGCTTCTGAGATTTTCTTAGGTCTAGAATCCACCTTGGATATGATGCTTTTAAATATTCTTCCTGAAGCTAGTGCTGGGAAAGAGAAAGCCCAGCTCCCCAGCAGGAGCCACAGGAAGGGGACTGGCAGCTGCCCATAACCTGTGCAAGCATATCTAAGAGCTTCCTGAACAAGGGAAACAATCTCAGCATTTTTTTTCTGGGCGATCGTCTTCCCCTGAGTACAGGAAAGACTGCCCTGAGCAGTGACACATAGTTTTGCCTATCCTTCCTTCCCGTCAGCTGTTGCTTCTGCTACCAGAGTGCCTGCCGCTAAGTCTCCCCACTTGCAATTTGCTGTTTCTAATCTGTCATCTGAGAAATCCAATGACTAGGGCTGCTAGAACTGCATGTAAATTGAGAGCCAGGTGCCGAGAGACAGATCCTCTCCTTCAGGGGAGCAATGGGGGGGTTTCCTGGTAGCCATTTCTTTTCTTCTCAGAGCTTTTCTTACGTAATTCCCTGCTTGACAGTCTCAAAAAGCTGACCTCCATCTGCAGAAGGTGCTCCTGTTGTACGGTACAGTGAAGAACACACCAGAACGAAAGAGAGACACACATTCCAGTGCAAGTGCCCAACACTCAGCCTGGGGACCTCTGGATTCAAAAAATCTCTGTGCTCCATTTCCTCCTTTGCAAAATGGGTATACCCATACAGAGTCAGTGAAGTATAATGAATTAAAATTACAAACTGCTTTAGAATGAGGTGTCAAAATAGTGATCTTTAAAAAGAATGACCATCAGGCTTCCCTGGTGGCGCAGTGGTTAAGAATCCACCTGCCAATGCAGGGGACACAGGTTCAATCCCTGGTCCGGGAAGATCCCACACGCCACGGAGCAACTAAGCCCACGCACCACAACTACTGAGCCTGTGCTCTAGAGCCCGCGAGCCACAACTACTGAGCCCACATACCACCACTACTGAAGCCCACGTGCCTAGAGCCCGTGCTCCACAACAAAGAGAAGCCACTGCAATGAGAAGCCCACGCACCTCAACGAAGAGTAGCCCCCGCTTGCCACAACTAGAGAAAGCCCGCGTGCAGCAACGAAGACCCAACACAGCCAAAAATAAAATAAATAAAATTAAAGAGAAAAAAAAAACTACCATCATTCTTAGGGGTCTATAAACTACTGCTGCAAGGCAAATCCAGCCTGTTGTCTGCTTTTTAAATAAAGTTTTATTAGAACAAAGCCTCACCCACTCCTTTATGTATTGTCAATGGCTTCTGTGCTACATACAAGGGCAGAGTTCAGTAGCTGCAAAAGAGATCATATGGACCACAAAGCTGAAAATATTTACTCTCCAACCCTTTACAGAAAAAGTTTTTTTGACCTATCTTATCAATAAATGTTTTATTTTCAAGCAAATAAGGCTTCATTTTTCCCACAAAAAAATTCAGTTGTTTAATATAGCATATTTCACAACACAGGCCATAAGCTTAACAGCAGACCTTCAATAATAATAACATTTATGTTTAATAACACACAAGAAATTCATGACACAAGTTTTCTGCTATGTAAATCCATTGCTGTGAACAGAAAAGTCCTCAGAATTAATTTAAATTCAATTCTTAAAAGAAAAATGAACTAAGAGCAGAGATTTATTTCTGGTATGCATTTTAGGGGAAAAAATCAGTATTACATTATCCCTATTGTGTCTCATAGCAATGAGGGTGACAAAACTGCCCAGAGTTGTCAGTGTCAAATACACTGTGGGAGCTCAAATATTAATCAAAATGACATCTCCAATTTTTTCCCTTCCTAATCAGGCCTAAACATCATGGGACATCTGGTAAATCAATAAGCAAAACTAGATGCCCTCATCACTCCCAACCTGGCAGCACTGCACTTTTAGCCAGAAGACAAGGGGCCCCACTGCTGCATAAATACTCCTCTGCTTTGATTGTTTGCTTCTCCCATGAGATGAGCATGCCCACCTATGATCCCAAACTTTACCCTGGTACATATCTGGCTATGCCACCTGTCACTGAAAAGATACACCTCAGACAATTTCAAGATAGGATAGGCATGGGGGTACGTGGCTCTAGAATATGCTTGTGCATTCTACCAAAGAGAATAAATAAATGAATAAATACATCTCATGAATAAAGTGAGAATAGGTTGTTGTAAAGTGTTTGTGAAAGACTAAAGTCTCATATCCCATCCTCCACACCTGGAGAAAGGTGGCACAGGGACTGACCTATACCCCACCCCCCAACCTTCTGCCAAGGTGGGCTTTTGGTGCAGTTGAGAATTAATTACCTTTGGCTTTAATCCCTTTCCCCTGCCTTTTATTTCTAGGTCTCTTGCCCCCAAATCCTTATCCCGCTGACACCTCCTATTTCTCTCTCTAGGAGCTCTGGAGTTGCTCTAGTGCTGAAAGATCTGATAAATGCCTAAGTGTCAATTTATTCTCCTCCATGTATTTAGAGGAGGCAGAGGGCTGGAAAAATGGAGCAGAGAATAGGTCTGTTCACACATGGAACCAAGTTTGAACCTTTTAGCAAAGCTAAAAGGAAAAAATGAAGAAAAATTGGCTGGCGTAGAAAATACACAGACATCTACCCAAGGAAGTGAGGTATGCGCCTGTGAACTCCAGAAACCCTAAGGGAGACTTGGAAGAGAAAGCTAAGGGTCTATCTACAGTTGGGCAGCCATGTACTAAGAGCCACTGCAACTGGCCAATGGTAAGATGAACTCATTTGTACTCAGTCTACTGAAGTCCAAGAAAACTTGGGTTGGTTCATTTATTCATGTGCCCGGCATGTCGGTGAACAAGCATATTCTATACCCTCATAGACCTCTTTTCAGCCTAATTGTTTTGGTCTTAGCCGGCATTTTTTCTCCTAACTTTATGAAACTATAAATGGAAAGTCTTCCTGAGCCTGGATTTTCCCACCTTTACAGAAAAAGGATAAAATAGATATCAAGTACAGCAAGCATAATGGAAGTATCTTAGCCAGATGAAATACAGCTTGAGAAAGAAAGAGTAGTTCATTAAATTTTAAACAAAATTGGAATTGCTGAGGTTAAAGGCAACTCAAAAACAAAGTCAATACCAGACACAGACTAAAAGATACAACATAGACTTATTCAAAAGGAATGAGTGTGGTAAAGAGTTCAGTTGTCAGCCATCTCCAGAGTGTCATGGGGCTCAAATGAGATTATCAAGGGGAGGATGCTTTGAAAAAGTGAAGAGGAACATCACAAATGTGAAGGCAATGATACAATTATTGGTAACATTTTCACCAATTATAAGCTTAAGTTGAGTTATGGTTGTTTATAAACTATTACTGTAGATCACCAAGAGATAGCCTCATAGCTTCATTTGGAATAAATATTCTGTAAGTTAACTGGGCACTAAACATGTGCATATTATTTTATATGGCCATTTTAAAACAAGCTTTTTTTTAATAGGAAACAATATACATAACCAACTATAGGAGATTCCTGAGTTTAAGTATGGTGTGTCCATAATGGCCAATATGTCAATTATTGTCCGTTTGACAACCCACTCCATCCTTCCAATACCCTTCTGTGTCCTGTTCTGTGCCCCTGGCTGATGCCTAGAATTGAATGTCCTTCTGACTTCCAGCTGGACTAAACTAATGAAGATGGTGACAGCAGAAGGAGAGAGAAGAGAATTTCTTCTAACTCTCTGTCTCAGTATTGCATTTCTGGTGGGAGCTGTTTCTCTTCCATGATCCCAGGGAGTATCCACTCCTCTTTGGCTTCAGCTTAACTGGGTTCCAGTACCACTATTTTCTTGTCTTTCTCTTCAGCCCTAGAGGTGGTAAGAGCTTCCTGATACTGCTACTGTCTGGGTGATGGCCTCACTATCCACTCCTTGTCTGTTCCTTAATCCCTATCCACACCCCTATAAAGAGTCCTTTCCTTAAAGTCTCTTCACTTAACCCAGCTGGGTTGACTTCAATTTCTGGCCAGGACTGTGACTGAAATATAATATAGACATATATTTATCGACATAGAAAGATGTCTGACAGAAAGTAGATCAAAACATAAATAGCAGCTATCTTTAGGCAGTGGAATAGGATTATTGGGGGTTTTTTTATGTTTCTCTGTATTTTTCAACTGTTCTACATTTGATTATATATCTTGGGAGCATAAAAAGAAATAATACAATTAAAATACGATGTGGGAATAAATAGGGTTTCAAGAAGTACTAGTGGTTTGGCTTCCCTTCTTTACTGCCCACCCCATCAAGAACAGATAAATTAAAAGTTGCATAGCCTGAAAGGTATCCTGGTGGGGCAATGGAACCATAAACACTTATGAGTGCCCAGATTTTTTTTATTCTTGCTAGACTCCATTTTCTAGGAAAAAATATGTTTGATTAGCAAGTATTTACAATTTCACAATTAAAGACAATGCAGTTGCGCTATATTTAAAATGGATAACCAACAGGGATGTACTGTGTAGCACAGGGAACTCTGCTCAATATTCTGTAACAATCTAACTGGGAAAAGAATTTGAAAAAGAATAGATACATGTATATGTGTAACTGAATCACTCTGTTTTATGCCTGAAACTAACACAATGTTGTTAATCAACTATATGCCAATATAAAATAAAAAGTTAAAATAAATAAATAAATACATACATGCCATCATAACCATTAAAAAAAATGCAGTTGCACACATTTATAAGTGTATGTGTTTTACAGATTCATATTTCACTACCACAAATCAAGATTTTGCTGCATTTTTAAATAACATTAATAATAGTTAACTCCTACTAATGACTTGGCATCTACAGGCTCTGTTTACAAGAACTGTAGGTATTTGTTAATTTCATCCTAATAGGAAGACAAGTATTATTACTCCTATTTCATAGGTGAGCAAATTGACATGCAGTGAAGCCAAGTTATTTGTCCAAGATCATACAGTTTCTGCTTGCAGGTCCTGGAGTCAAGTCCAGGCATTAGAACCTATTTGATCCATTATACTCAACCATCACTCAGGTTGATAGATTACCTAAGAATTGTAAACTCTCCTAATCTTGTGAATATGTGCAAAGAACAACGGGAGGGGGGCCTCATATTGGTTCACCACTTACTAGTTTGTAACCTAGCACACTTACAAATCAGAGCAACAAATTCCTTATCCATGCAATGGGGTATAATACCTCTTCTACCTACCCTAGAAGCTGTGATAATCTAATGGGAAATAAGCATGAAAGCCCATCAAAGCTGTAAAGCAAAGCACAAATGTAAGGTGGTATCATCTTGCTTCCTCCGTGTACCATCGTCATTAATACATGAAAGTCAAATGTAAAGAAAATAGCAATTATTTTGGTGAAGTATGGCTCTAAACTATTATATTATAAACTATCCAGTCTGTTCACAACACCCAGCATAAACCCACCACTGATTAATCAATACAAATCATGCAATGGTTTCAGTAAAATGTACTCTCCAGGGCACTCCCTTGACTCACATTCATTCATTACTTCGCTTTATTTGATTTGTTCCCAGCATTGGCCTGAAATGTGTTACTCTCACTCTGAAGTTATACAGTAAAACTTTTTTAAAAACTTAAAAGTTCAAACTATACATTCTCTATGCTCTGACATCAAAAGTTCAATGGAACCACTCAGTTTTCAGTTTCCCTGACTCAACATTTTGGAGTTTTGTAATTAATTATATTCCATTATTACTGATCAACAATTAGCTCAAAATGTTGCTGAGATGGTGAGTATGCTGAAGAAAGCAGAATTCAATGACTGAGACTAGTAGTAGGACACTAAATTTCTCTCTTGTTAATAATTAAAGTGGATAACTTATGTTTTTATTTATAGCTTCCAGAAATATCCGGCTCATTCCTGCGCACTGCTCTGTCAGCTAATCATCAGTGGGTTAGGATCTGACTTGGGCCGTTGGGTTTATTTTCCATACACACCTTCAAACGAAGCCATTAAATGCAGCCCAACCAAAGGTAAAAGCAAGTGAGGGCATCACCGTGTCTTTTCTGGAACTCTCCACCCAGCCAAATGCTTTGATGCATAAAGATATAAAGGATGAAAAGGGGTAAAATTTCAATTTACCTGTCTCAATTTCCCAGATGTAAACAGAGTCATCTGCACATCCAACAATTAGAAAGTTCTCGATGGGATGCCATTTTATCATCTTCACAGGGAAAAGGTGCTTTCGAGCACTCAGGAGGCACCTCCTCCTCTCAAGGTGAAGGAGAGCCACGGAATGGTCACTGCACACACAGCAAATTACCTGATGACTTCGTAGCTATGGAAAAAAAAATGGCATTCTTTGTAAGCTAATAGTCAAATGCTTTCTTTAAAATTAAATCAGATTTCCCCCCCTGGTAACATAAGTTTTTGTTAAAATCCCATTTACAAAATGACAGTTCTGCTTTCTCTAGCACCTCTCCACATAACACTGCAAAGGGGAGCTTTACAAACCAAGTAGATTTTAAATTCAAAGACTATTAGGAAGGTCAAAAGACACAAGTAAAGAGGAGAATTCCAGGCCAGATCTACTTATAAGATAAATGAAGGACTTGATCATCACTCAGCAGATTCAGGCAGTGAGGCAGACATCGGAAATAATGCAGAATAAAATAAACCCCAGAACTAATTTGTTGCCACAAAGAGAAGCTATTTGTAGACACAAGCTTAGGCCCAAGGGTATCATGAGCTGATATCTTCTACTTAGAGCCTCAAAATGTGATTTGGTGCTGTTCCCAGAACTATACAGATTCTAATCCAAACAGGAAACTCAGTGTAGACACAATCTAAAAGGTAAGCATTAGATAGTTCCAACTGAATGTACAGCTTCAAAGACAAGGGAACCAAAAATAGTCTCACAGGACAAAGATTCTTAAGATACTTTCAAGAACGTCAGCATGTGGTTGCCTTCAGCATAGCTTAGGACAAAGACTATTCTTGCTGGTGCTGCTGAGGCTCATCTGGGAGAGGTTTACAGGGCAGCTTTGTGCCTCACTACAAGGACCACGCATTGATAAGCCCGTCAGTGGGTATGGCTGGGGTGTGGTGAGAAGGGGCAGTGGGTAGTTCCTCTGCTATTTTTTTCTTTTCTAACCATTCTGCTGTGTCGATGCTCCTACTTTCACTAAGGCATCTGGCCAGCCTTTCGTCTGCTATGTTAAAAGCATCAGCTATAGGGTTCCTGAAGAATTTCCCAGGGCCCATCACTGACCTCTCGCTGTGGGGCATTGGGGACCTTGTTATTTTTCCTAATACTTTCAAAGGAGACTACAGAAATTCTGAGCGGGGGCGGGAAATCACAAAATGGCAGGTGTGATATATGAGGAGCCTGGACTTGTAGAATGGGGCACAGGTGGCACTGCCCCCCCCCCCAACTATTACCTCTTGGAGAACCTGCCTGACCCCCAGTTTCTGGAATAGACAGCCCAGTGTACTTCAGGAAACTCACACATACCTACAACACAAGAAAACACACATAACACGTGAACACAGATCCTATGGCCAGGAGTAGACATATACTAGAGACCCACACTAGGCCAATCACATTCTCTTTTCTAGGCGTTTGAAATTGTAAAGCTAAAAGAAGTCATAGGAAGAGGCAAGAAAATGGAAGCAATCACAGAAGAGCAGACCATTTGGGGGCAGTGGATTCAAAGAGTAACCTTGGTTTCTGATTTTAAGTTCCACTGTAGGTCCTTGCTCTAGTGCTTTGTCTTGGATGCCTAGGGATTGCCCCTTGTGCCCTTTCAATAAACTCCCTTTTTATTTGACTTTGAATGTGTCCTGATCCTTGGAGTTAAATCATCTATGACTGAGGCAGAAGTATAAGGGGTCAGGAGTGGAACTGACTTGGACTATGGTCCTGGGGCCGAGAGAAAAAAAAAATTTTTTTGAAAAAGGGAGAATGTCAGGAATAAAAGACGTATCAAGGTATCCCAAATCACCACATAGTTTTTTTTTTTCGGGGGGGGCGGTCACTTAACTTTGTTTTACTGTTTTGGTTAATCATTTCTGTTCCTGAAATACTGCTTTCATTTTTTCTTACTACAAAAATACAGTGCAAGTTTTCTCTGATTTTACTTTGGAACTGATTTTTCATAACAATTACTATGGAGAAATAATTTTTACAAGTCAATCAACTAACTTATAAACTCAGAAAACTCAAAACTTGTCTGCTGATATTTTATCAAAGATATCAGCTTTATGAAAGCTGAATTTAAGCTGACATTGCATGAGAAAATTATACCTGAAAGTATTTCCTTTGCTCAGCACAAGGTAGATGCTCGTAAATTTGTTAAAGCTCGTCATTTGTTAAATAAATGAAAGAGTAAACAAAAATCTATTAAAGAAAAAGAAAGTGTAACTATCATTATTATTATTAAATCGTTGAAGGCAAAAGTTAATTTTAATTTACAGTTCCTACATATTTATTTTTCCATTGAGTGTCCATTACTTTTATTTAAAAAGAAAATTCCATTAAAAATTAAGATGTAGAACTAGGAAAAAAAAAAGAACAAACGTATAAGTACTTAAAGAGAATTAACTGACTTTTGTAAAGCCAAGAATTGATGAGACCTTTGCTTTAGAACCAAATTATCTGTATAAGCTGTAAAAATAATAAAATGCATAAAACATAAGAAAGGAATTCATAAAAATCATCCAGTTGTATTATGGGTTTTTTTTTTCTTTTCTGTGGAAATATGGGTTATTTTTCCTTACGTTTTTTAAACATTCTGAAATGTTATATGTATAACTTAAATTTATGTGTTATGTTTCACTCTTTATCTTAACTTACTTTGAAATTCTCTGGTGACATCAAAAGACTCGTTACTAAACCAGCTTGCAAAAAGAATTTATGCAAAATTTCTTCAGTAAAGATATCCCACAAGATGACCCATGAGTCCTGGTCCCCAGATACCAGCCAACTTTGGTCTAATTTTGAAGAGAGACCATGTGGATAAAGCAAGGAAGTAACACTGTGGTGATGGCCTTTGAGAATTTTCTGAGGAAGGGAACCTGGAAAACAACCAAACACCAAATAATAAAAAGGAGTTATTTTTGTTCAAGAAATAGTCCTGAGATTTTCTTTTATAAATTTTTAATGTAAGGAAACTACATATAATTAAAGGTAGGCAGTTGACTAAGAAAATTAATGAACAACCCTTGGATTCTCTCAAAAGGCAAGTGCCTCATTATAAGCCAGGTCATGCTTTTGATGGAGCACTAAATCTGGTTGTTCAAAGTCTATTAATTCTTTAAGGATGTTAGCAAGTTACCAATTCCAGTGCCATGAAATAGCAAACTCTGTTCTAAAAGAGAGAACAATTTATACATTTTTTGTCTCTACAAAAATAATCTCAGAACACTACTGCTGTCCTTTAAAACAGCATGACCAGGTCTAGTATAAAAGAAAAGCAAAGTTTCACAGAATATTTTTGCTTTAAAAGATATTACAGATTACCTAGTTCCACCATTTTGTTTTACAGATAAAAGTATCTGAGGCTCAGAGAGGTTAAGTGGCTTGAATCCAAGTGTGAAGAAACACAGCATAATATTTAAGAGCACAGCTTTGCTGTTAAACAAATCTGGCTTTGTTTTTCTCGGTCTATCACTTACTAAATGTGTCACTGTGGACAACTTGCCTTTTCCCTCTAAGCCACAGGTACTGCATCTGAAAAAGTGATTTAATAACAGCACTTACGTCACACAAGACTACTGTGTGGAATAAATAAAATAATGTCCATAATTTCTTAGCACTGGCACTTGGTAGGAACCTAGGTGTTTCATACCATAGCTGTATTAGAACACAGGCTTACTGACACCCAATTTCCACACTGCTTCTTCCTTCATTATCAGCTAAACCTAAAAAAATTGGAGAGGACCACAGACCACAAACTCTCTTTATTCACAGTGAAAATGAGTCCCAAGAATCATTATTACTTCTATTCCATCAGGCACCTTCTCGCTTTATATCCACTAGCAAACCAAGATGAATATTAATTCAGATGCTAAAGATCAAATGTAGGTTTCTGCTTGTTTTCAGGATAAGATAAATCAGCCTAGATAAAATATGCTAAGGTCCTAAGCTTTTTTACTAACTTTTAACAGCAGCCATTGAGATGTAAAGTGGTGTATTACCTCTCCTCACTTTATTGCTACTCACTCCTCTATTTCAGTCAATCACTGAACCACTGAAAAGTTAGAACATTTAGTAAGCAGCCAAAGTAAGCTGAGAACAGCAATAGGCAATGTAACAAGTTTTGGTTTTTTTTTTTAATTGATATTTGGTCTGTCAGGACCTTGTAGTCTAGTAGGGTCCATACAATGAAAAGTGGTATACAAATTTACCTACACAGCCCCAAATCTCAATCACCTCCTATATTTCTTTCCTTTACATAAGACAACTTACTGCATAATGGTCTTTATTTAAGAGATTTTCGCTGTTGCAATGCACAAAGATATATAAGAATACATTTACATTTCATTACCAAAAAAATTTAAAAATTAAAACAGGAAGATACCACTTTCTCCTGATTGGCAAATATTAAAAAATTGAATAGCACAGTAAGTTGGCTAAGGCTGGGAGGAAAAGGCATTCTCATTCATCTGTGTTAGTGGACACACATGTATATTGATGTACTTTGGAGAACATTTTAAGATATATTTTCAAAATTAAAAATACACATAAAGGTTGATCTAGTAATTCTACTCCTGGAAATTAATACTATACATATACCTACATATATGTGCAAAGATAGTTAATTCTGCATTGTCTATAGAAGCCAAAGACAAGAAAAAACTTGAACACCCATCATAGGAGATTTTTAAAATTAGAATTCAATCATTATTAATCATTTAAAATTAATTCATTATGTGCTCCAAAATATTTTATTAAGATTTAAGGATATTTTAGTAAAGTGTGTAGAATGTGGTTCTATTTTTATAATATAATTAAAAGAATGTATACTGCTCTTTTGTTATATGCTTATATATGCATAGGAAATTTCAAAAAGTGTATAAAGAAACTTAGCACTGCCTTTGGTGATCTTCCTGGAAGATCAAAGAAGGAGAGAAATGTATTTCTCATTGTATAACCTTCTGTTTGACTTAAAGAAAAACCTACATGTGCATTTTACTTTAACATTAAAACATGCACAAATTTATTAGCAAATGCCTGCAATTTTCTTAAGCTTCAGCAATCTTCTTATTATAGCTTATTAAAGTTGAAGCTTCGGTAAATTAAATAAATAGGGTCAAATAAAATTCAATGACCTTTTAGTAAAGAACCGCCTTCTAGAAGTCCTGCTTTGGCAGCGTTCAAAGCCTGTGTAATGAAAATTGTCCCATCTTCACAGCCACATATTAGTTTATCAAGACTTGGAACATACTCTGATGAAGTGACAACCACAATTCCATTCTCATCTCTAAACCCAGAGAAGTAGTCAGTAATACTTTGTGACATGGTATGATGCTTATCAAAATTATCTTGAAGGGTCCAGGTGGTAGTTATTGGTATCTCTAAAAGGAAAACATGCAAAAAGGGAAAATTTGGTTTATAAATTCATCATAGATATAGAAAATATTATCAAGGCACCATACCTTGGGGAACATAGAGACTCTTTTGCCATCCTAACAGTATGCTATAGGCAGAAAAGTTCTTCTGCCATCCATTGCTTTCACTCCAAATGCTATTTTATTGATTCTTTCTCCCTCAAGGAGCCTCGGAAGAATAGATGTGTATTAGTGCATTCATTTTAGACTTAAGTCAACTGAAAAGAACGGAGAAACTCTTTTGAATAGAGAAATTGGTTGAAAAGGGGTACAGGATATGGACATGATGAATTAAAAAATATGAATATGGTCTATCAGTCTATCCTATATTCATATTGTCAACATTCATTTCAAGTCAATAAAACATCATTCATGTTAAGTTGATGTTAATTTGAATTACACTTGTTGCATTGTTGTATAAGATCTATAAGCATCATGTTTATACCTACTTTTATGTTAGCATCTAATGCATAGTGGTACATGAGAACTTTTTCTTGTTTATTGACTCATATTACTCAACTTAAAAAAAAAACACTGAATTAATTATAAAGTAGTTCTCAGAAGACATGTGATTAGAAATAGAAATTGTCTTACCTTTAGGAGAACCATCAAACTTGGATACAGGAACATCAGGGATGTGCCACAAAGTAATTCTTCCTGACACTTCTCCAGAGAAAAGTACCTTATAAAAAGGCTCCTTCCTTTCATTCATGTAGCCCATAACAAAGGGAAGGCTCTGGTCCAAATAAAAAAGTTAGCATTTATGTAGAAAAAATATCTTAAAAAAAATCTATATAATGGCAGCCAATGTTTTTAAATGAAGGAACAAGACTTCATAGATGAACTAAATTATTTCCATTTATTTCCCACTGTTTAAAAAATTTCAAGTAAATTAAGTGAAATAGTCCTCTTACTCAAAACAAAAAAGTTTTTATGAAATAAGAAGCAAAGTCATCAGCTAGATTTCAGAGAGTTAATAAGAATAGCTAACATTTACTGAACATGTTCAGTGTAGGTATTACATATACTGTTAGGGTCTTTGCATGTACTCAGTTAAGTAGTCCTCACAATAATCCTGTGAAGTTGGCACTATCATTGTCTTCATTTTACAAATGAATAATCTGAGAGGGAAGAGGTTAATTTATTTAAGGTGATATCGATGGCAGTGGGCTTTTGAGTCTAGTAATTCTGACTCAAGAGCCCATGTCTTGATGACAGTGCTCTACTGTCCACTGAGGAGGTCTGACTTCTTTATGATCCCTTCAGTTCCAATTGTCAGTTAAAATAGCAACAACTAATATTTGGTAATTTTGTATTATTATTACGCTTTCTACTTTCTTTTGACCATTTTTCAGATTTAACATACTTGATTTCAAACTTTCCAAATGGCCACAAAGAAAAATGAATTCATAACTTATATAGATAGATAGATAGATAGGTAGATAGATAGATACTAGTAAAAATAAATGTATAAGTTATAATTAACATAAATATATTTATATATATAAAGATATAGTTTTGTTGAGGCACAGTATGAATATTGGGTACCAGAGCTCTTAAAGATACACTTTCACTAGTGAATGGGTCCAGAATCTCCCTAGTACCTCAGTGCAGTGTAGAGGTTCTTTGGGCAGACCTGTAAATAGAGATTACACACAAGGGATCAAAATGATTAAGTGATTAGAAAAACAAAAACAAAACCCTCTTTTGATGTACAAATAAAAGGCACCCTGAAAAAGAAGCCAACTGCTGGTGCTAGAATTCAAGAAGCCTAAGAAAGTGATAGTTTCTAGTCAGAAAACACATGTTTGAAGGTCCAGACTTAGCTATTTTAGTGGAAAAATTCTATAATGTATCTCTAGAGAATATTAAGGGCCCAAATATTGCTACATTTAATCCTTACAACAAAGCTACATAGTAAATAAACATTATTATTATTTCTGTTATAGAGATAAGGAAACTAAGACGAGAGGAGAATAAGAAACTAATTCAAGACCAAGATATGTAATCCTCTATAGTCCCAAGAAATGAGAGCATTGAAGAAAAACAGTTCCAGTGAAGTGAGTTCTCTGAATAATTTTTTTTTTAAAGATTCAGAAGGCACTTTGGGGTCTTATACTTCTCAAGGCCACCATTTTTGTAGGTGTTAGAAATGGTACAATAAAACTTGGTTAGATTGGCTTCTCAAACTCAACCTTTGGGAACCTTAAAATTGAGTAGCCCAACTCTCTCATGATTTTGGTATGAGAATGATGCTCCAGAGAGGCTGGGTGGTTACTGAAGTTGGTCGCAGCACATCTCCTCCCTCCCAGCAAAATGTGCTGCCCCTACAGCCCATGCTCCCCAGACGCTGTTACTCCCTCTACGCTCACTTCTGTACTACCATTCCTCACTTGCTCACACCCACTCCTTGACACCTCAGTCCTCCTCCTTTCCAGTAGTTTCCTCTCTAGTTCACATGAAAACTCCCTCAAAGTCCCTTATCATGTGATTCTGATTTTTCGTCACAGTACCCAGTACCCATCACAAGAAGTACCCATCCTCCAAGAGGTATTAAAATAGTCATTAACAGTGAATTAAGTTTCATTAGGTCCCATTTGTTTATTTTTGTTTTTATTTCCATTTCTCTAGGGGGTGGGTCAAATGAAGAGTCTGTCTTTTCTCCATTGTATATTCTTGCCTCCTTTATCAAATATAAGGTGACCATATGTGCATGGGTTTATCTCTGGGCTTTCTATCCTGTTCCATTGATCTATATTTCTGTTTTTGTGCCAGTACCATACTGTCTTGACTACTGTAGCTTTGTGGTACAGTCTGAAGTCAGGGAGCCTGATTCCTCCAGCTCTGTTTTTCTTTCTCAAGACCTAATGAAACTTAAAAGCTTTTGCACAGCCAAGGAAGCCATAAGCAAGACGAAAAGACAACCCTCAGAATGGGAGAAAATATTTGCAAATGAAGAAACTGACAAAGGATTAATCTCCAAAATATATAAGCAGCTCATGCAGCTCAATATCAAAAAAACAAACAACCCAATCCAAAAATGGGCAGAAGACCTACATAGACACTTCTCCAAAGAAGATATACAGATGGCCAACAAACACATGAAAGGATACTCAACATCACTAATCATTAAAGAAATGCAAATCAAAACTACAATGAGGTATCACCTCACACCGGTCAGTATGGCCATCAGCAAAAAATCTACAAACAATAAATGCTGGAGGAGGTATGGAGAAAAGGGAACCCTCTTGCCCTGTTGGTGGGAATGTAAATTGGTACAGCAACTATGGAGAACAGTATGGAGGTTCCTTAAAAAACTAAAAATAGAACTACCACATGACCCAGCAATCACACTGCTGGGCAAATACCCTGAGAAAACCGTAATTCAAAAAGACATATGCACCCCAATGTTCATAGCACTATTTACAATAGCCAGGACATGGAAGCAACCTAAGTGTCCATTGACAGATGAATGGATAAAGAAGATGTGGCACATATATACAATGGAATATTACTCAGCCATAAAATGAAACGAAATTGAGTTATTTATAGTGAGGTGGATGGACCTAGAGTCTGTCATACAGAGTAAAGTAAGTCAGAAAGAGAAAAACAAACACCGTATGCTAACACATATATATGAAATCTAAAAAAAAAAAAAACGGTTCTGATGAACCTAGGGACAGGACAGGAATAAAGACGCAGATGTAGAGAATGGACTTGAGGACACGGGGAGGGAGAAGGATAAGCTGGGATGAAGTGAGAGGGTAGCACTGACATATATACACTACCGAATGTAAAATAGATAGCTAGTGGGAAGCAGCTGCATAGCACAGGGAGATCAGCTTGGTGCTTTGTGACCACCTAGAGGGATGGGATAGGGAGGGTGGGAGGGAGATGCAAGAGGTAGGCGATATGGGGATATATGTATATGTAAAGCTGATTCACTTTGTTATAAGGCAGAAACTAACACACCATTGTAAAGCAAT
>NC_041224.1:47092555-47099614 GCF_002837175.3 Physeter macrocephalus
ATGTATATGTAAAGCTGATTCACTTTGTTATACAGCAGAAACTAACACAACATTGTAAAGCAGTTATACTCTAATAAAGATGTTAAAAAAAAAGACTAAAAAAAAAAAAGCAGTGAATTATCTTGTGCTAACTCCCTGGATTCAAATCCTGGTTTTAGCACATACTAACTCTATTATAAAGAGCCAATTACTTGATTTAGGCAATTTACTTAACCTCTCTATATCTCATTTTCTCTAACTGTGAAAGAAGGCTAATAAATAAAAGCACCTACTATATGGGATTACTGTCAGGATTAATGAGTTGATAAAGGTAAGGTGCTTAGTATGGTGCCAGGCATTTGGGACATACTCAATAAGCAGTAACTATTCTTATTATCCATTCTCAAAACAAATGAGAAATTCACTCCAAAGTCCATTCCCAGACTCTGGGGCCAAACTGCCTAGGTTCAAATCCTGGGAATTAACCTTCCTGAACATCAGTTTCAAAATGGGGTCATGGTGGAAACTCATGTAAATAAGGCAGTGCGTATGTTTAACAATAATAAGGACTGAAGAAAAAGTTACCCATCATCATCGTCATTGTCATTACGCTTAGTTCATGCATCCAAATTCCTTATCTGCAATCCTCAGGCTGTTTCTATCCCATCTACTCCCACCTCAACACTGCAATCTTACTCCACAGCTAAGACTCTGGGAAGCCCAGTTCCTCGCCTCAGCAGCCAGGACCCCTACCACAAATTTCAGTGATCATCAGCTATGATTTCAAGCTAGGGAGACTTTCCTAAAGCTGTTGGAATGAAGGAGGAGTCCCCATTTTTGCTACTACAACTCCATCAGCAGGGAAGTTCCTGGCATCACATGAGAACATGTTACTGTCACACACTGGGATTTAATTCTATGGCATCACTCCAAAAAACATGTTTACAGAGCATAATTCTCTAAGTTCATTGTATCTATCAAACTCACCTCCCTACACCATGAAAATGCCTTCATTACCTTGTAACTGCACAAAACAATAAGAAGTCTTATATTTAGTGAATATTGGTGATGTTTTGAATAGGGAGAACAATGTCTGAATTTAGTTTCTTGGACGGATAAAGGGCAAGCAAAAGTCTACGGATGAGTAGACCAGCTTCTTTTTGTTTCAGATTATTCTATTCATTTTCACTGGCTTCCAAGTACTTCCCACTTTTAAGATACAGAAACAACTGTGGTTGTCTAAACAAGTATTAGACATCGACAGAAGACTCACAAATCTATGCCTTCACCTTTTGAGACACAAAGCAAGGTGGCTTCCCATAAGATTAGTATTTTTTTAAGTTAATTTGTAATTGCTGTTCCTTTTCCTCATAGTTATGTATAGCATTGATATTTGCAGTAGACTAGAAGCTCCTAAAGTACATTTCTTATATCTAGCTTTTAGGGCATACTGTGCTTTGTAAAAATGCATTCGGGAGCTAAAAAGAAAAAAAAGGGAAAGTCCTTTAAAAAATAACTTAAAATGCCTTTCTGAGTAAACCACAATAAAGCTTTTGTGATCAACAGCAAAACAAAGCTCTATTGCAACCCACGAATGACTTTAGAAATCGTGTTCCACACCATAACTCTAAAGTTTGCCTATGCCCTAGTGGCACTTGGAGTTCTAATTTTTGGCTGACAGTCTTAATCAAGTATTTGCAACAAAACCTCACAGATATGTTAAAGAGATGATACTGAACCATAGGATTTACAGCAGCTATGCTGCCTATTTAAGCAAACCATCACTGTAAAAAGTAACATGCTTCATTGTTTGACACATCAATAATTCAAAACTTCTCCATTCTCCATGAAATACCTTTTTGGATAATTAACTGATGACTAAGTCCAATAGGTAAAAAAAAACACTTTCATTGACACTAAAGTAAACTAACTGCTTAAATTTTCAGGCTTCATAGAGTGTCAAAGATATAATTCAGTCAAGTGAAAACCCACAGTTACATCCTCAACTTTCTGCCAGGAATCATAATTATATTTGTTTTAACAAGAAAATTTATTCAGAAGAATAGCTAAATGCACGTGAAAATGATCTCAATATACAGCTTCCTTAAGAATGAAAAAAAGCAGGATATAAGCCATTTGATAAAGTTTAAAAATTGAAGTAGATACATCAAAATGTTAATAACTTTGTATCAAACTATCTATTAGAAAGGTCAGTGGAAAAAATGTGTATGTATATATATATGGTGGGGGAGAGAGAGAAAGAGAGAATGAGAGAGGGAGAGGAAATAAATACGGCGAATGTTGACAAGTGGTGAATCTAGGTAAAGGGTATATGACTGGTCATTGTACTATTCTTACAACCTTTCAAATATTTGAACATTTTCCCATTAAAATAAGTAAATACAAAAAATAAAAATAGTGAATATGTATGGTGGTAAAATTCGAAATTTTAATTCTTCCTTTTTTATCATTTATAATTATTCCATAATAAATATGTATTGTTTAGTTAAGCAGACTTAAAAAATAGCTTTTCTAAAGGCAAAGTTTTCTTCAGTAGCCATTAACAATTAGATTTAATTTTCTCGTTAACAACTTGATGTGATTCTTCAATTCAATTTTTTCAAGCCAGACTCTGTTACAGACAAAGCAACACTTATCTGAGAAGTGGAGTGAAACAGCTTTGAGGCAGTCATTCTTTTCTTGCATTACCTTATTTTCCTGCACAGAAGTAGAGCACAGTAAATGAGGATAAATGGTCTCTTTAAGCACTCTTCCATCAGCAGGGTATATGCTTTTTGAAAGCCCACTGCATAGTGAAAAATAAAAAGCAAAGTTTAGAACTTTGGGGTTCTTTATTCATTTTTTCCCCTCCCACTTTCAAAAGCCGGATGGTACCATTCAAGTTTCTAAACTCTAGTTAGAAATTGTTGGGTTAATAATTACAAGTGACTTTTTGAAAACCCAGCACCAGCTGTACAAGTTATACATGGTTAATCTCATTCCTTCATCCCCTGCTGTTTTATACAAAGGCTGAAGCCTACCAAGCCCAGAGTAAATCTTCTAGTGCCAAAGTTGTTTTGTTCTGGTTTTTGATCAAGGGCAGCATGTGGGGATTTTTCCATAATAAACCTCCCAAAGTTCATTTTCTACCTGAATGTTTTGTATGCCGCTCCCATCTGAGCCCACCTGTTCAGCAGCTGATAGATATAACTGTGACCATCTTCTGTCCAGATGATGATTCTGTGAGCAGCAAGCACCTCTCCACCAGCAAAGAACTGCCCGTTCCCACTAACTTCAGTCCAAAGAAGAGAAAAATCACAATAATCGTAAACCTAAAATACAAAATGAATGACGCCCATTAACAGAAGCTTCCAATCTAATCTACCAAGGAGAAAGATAAATTATGCTTATCAAGACTATTTAGATAACAGTGTTAATGCAACAACATATTAATTATTAAGTATTAAGTATCATAACAGGCCACACTATACTCATGGACCAAGATAATATTTCACTAGTACTTATTTTTTCACATTTATCCTAGGTAGGTTTCAGCGGACAAACTATCTGACAGTATCATTCCAGAATGTGCCCATTAAGCACAGAGACCAAAAATCCCAAATTTTCTATGCAATTTTATTCTTTCCATATGGATAGTCAAACCTGAACATTCGAAAAATTTATTACACACAAAAGAAGTTGATATAGTAGAAATCCTAAAGTACATGTTGAACCATCTACTTTACATTTTAGTTCAAAAATATTATTATAAGCTTTTAAGTAAGACAATATAGTTTTGTTAACTGAGCCAAGTATATGAAACATTAGAGAAAAAAAGAATGCTATCAAATGTTAGTAACTTAGCTTTCCTTTCTTCTTGGAGATGTCAGTGAATATATTCACAAGAAAAGAATGTATATAGTCCCTAAAAACAAATGTAGTGACAAAGCAGAAAAAGAAAAAAAATATAAAAATAAGACCAATGTATGTAGGTGAAAAGTATTAGTTTTCTTTTTAACTATAAAGTGCAGGCATCAACTCTTTAAAATAATCTGAGACAAATGCTCACTATTATAATAGTTTGTTATTAATAAAATTAGGATATACTTTATATATAGAATATCCTGGGAAGCAAAATTACCCAGTGTAGTGAGAGGAAAACTGAAAAAGTCAGTCATAAAAGACAAGTAATTCCCTGCTGCGGTAATAATATTATAAAAAGTTTGTATCATATTTAAAGCATATTCTTATAATTGTTGCACTGAACAGGATAAAAATCAAATTACATTTGTGTATCATTGGTACTTATTATGTTATTTTATAATACCTTCCAACATTTAGAAAATACCACCAGTAGAAGTCTCTCTGTATACGTGCAAAATCGTATTGTCCGGCAGTTCAGGGAATTAAGAAATTTGGATTCCTTTTCATAAACATCTTGCTTTTCCTTCAAAAGGAATAAAAACATTTTAGTACTAGTTCTAGTTAATTTATATAAAACTGTATGAGAAGACTCCTCCCCTCTAAGCCTGAAGTAGATCACACTATTATTATAAAAAAGCACCCAATTTTCCTTTTGAGTTTTCTGAACTAAGAAAGTTACTTTGCAAAAGAAACCATGAAAAGGAAACCCACTTGAATTCAAGAATTCATTATATTCAATCATTCAACAAACATTCTGTTGGGAAATTTGCTGCAGGATACTGAGAATATAAAGATATGAATAAGTTACTGACTTTCAGATATGGCAGAAAGATAAAACAAAAAAAGTAAAATAATTTTTAAAAAAACCTTTGCAGTATCTTAATTGCTAAAATAGAAAAACAAACAAAATGTTTTGAAAAGACAAAAGCGTAGCCAGCATAGAACACCTAGAATACTATGTTCTCAGTAAGTTTCTGATAACACTGGGTGTGTGTTTTTTGGGCTCAGTATGCCAACACAATTCCCAGGTTTTCCCAACCAAGAAATTCTGAAGGATAGTCCAGAGTATGGGTCAGTTGAAACAGTTCTGTCAACCGCACAAATTCTGTGACTGTTCTTTTGTCCATCACCTCGACTTGTAGCCTGATGCCAGGGAGCAGGTGAATATACTGGACTCCCAGTGTATGTTACCCCCATTGCCACAGCTCACAAAGAGCCAGAAAAAATGGGGTCTTCTGCTGTAAGGGACAGAGAAATATTCCACAATGGATTTTTTTAATTAAAATATAATCAATGTCTGTGTGTGTGTGTGTGTGTGTGTGTGTGTGTGTGCACGCGCACGCATGTGCGTGTAGATAAAAACATTTGTATACATACAGAGAAAAGGTTGGAAAGATACCATGCAATTGTTACCAATGCTCACAACTTGGAAGAGAGATAGGGAAAAAGTACATGGACGTAAAACTTACATACTTCTACATTATTTGGACTTTTAACAATGAGAATGTAACACTCTTATAATTTAAAAAATGTCAATACATATGCTTGAAATTGGAGAATAAAGGACAGTTTCACAAGCCAACCTGAATGCTGTTGATAGATGAAGAGAGATCCCATACTTTGAGCTCACCAGCTACTGACACTACCAAGAGAGAATCTTCTGTAAAAACAAATGTCATATATAAGCTGACCACTGTTATAACTGGTTGCTCTAAAGATCATTGCATAGTCATTTAAGGATTATGCAGGGCATGTAGGTAGAAAATACTCAGCTGTTTTTTTTTTAATTAAAAAAGTAAACATTTTAGATCACATTCTAAATTTGTTTTGCAATTTCAAAGTGACTCCCATGTAAAAGGAGAGCACCACTAACAGCAGAACCACATTGCAAACCATCACGCTGGCAAAATACTAATTACACCTTCCTATTTCAGAAATAAGCAAGGAGCCAGCCTTCCCTCATTACAGGAACTGAATTCTCTTCATTACTACATCCAGAAGATACAGCAGGGCAAATCCAAGAGTCCTGTTAATCCACAACAAACACCTGCTTGTCACTCTTAAAATGTATCAAAGCAGAACTGGGTCAGAGAAACACAGTGTCTCCTCTTTCCACTTCCTCATGACCTCTTGCTGACTTTCCAGTGATTTGAACCACTGGGATGGATGTTCTCAGTTTTTCTTGATCTGGCTTAGAGAGCTATCCCTACCAGTAGGTAAACATAAAGAAGCATTCTGAACTCTGGCCCAGTAATTTAACAAATAATTCAAAGGTGATATTTTTATACGCTATCTCTAGTGTTAGATAATATCTAACTCTTACCTTGAATTCTCATGGAGTGAACAATGCACATGCAGTTGATCCAATCCGGAGACTGAGATGATATGAAAGTGTGAATAATAACCAAACTTTTGGCATCAATTATAAGAACATCTTGATATTCTCCACAACACAGAAGCCAGCCTTCTCCTATCATCCGGAATGCGCAGTGGTAATACTATGCAAATTGAATTCAAAGCAAAAGTTTAATTATCACTAGCAATTAACATAATTTTGGCTGCGGTGAAGACTTCTCTGGATTGTAATTTTATCATCTATTCAACTAAGGTATTAGGCTAAATAACAACTAAAATTTCTTTTAGTTCAATTATTCTACACTTCTGAAGTGTTAATTTTGCCGTTTATCTGACTTGCATTTCGTCATTTTTCCGGAGAAGGGGGCTCTTTCGGGAAGAACTAATCTTATTCCAAATCATGGAAAGCACAGTTATGTTAATTCTGAAATGCTATGTAGAACTGAACAACAAAAACCAGGTTTCTTACCCTAGCAACGCTGCTACATCTTAAGAAGAAATAAAAATGTTTGAAAAGCATTTGAGGAATTTTTGTGCCAAATAAATTTTGAGAATGGCTTTTATTAAAGTTTGAGTAATATAATCTAGCCTTGACAAGCTCTCTCGCTATTCAGGGTTTTTTTTGTTGTTGTTGTTGGTTTTTTTTTTTTTTTTTCTTTTTTTTGCGGTACGCGGGCCTCTCACTGTCGTGGCCTCTCCCGTTGCGGAGCACAGGCTCTGGACGCGCAGGCTCAGCGGCCATGGCTCACGGGCCCAGCCGCTCCGCGGCATGTGGGATCTTCCCGGACCGGGGCACGAACC
>NC_041224.1:47099661-47108380 GCF_002837175.3 Physeter macrocephalus
CTCAGCGGCCATGGCCCACGGGCCCAGCCGCTCCGCGGCATGTGGGATCTTCCCGGACCGGGGCACGAACCCGTGTCGCCTGCATCGGCAGGCGGACTCTCAACCACTGCGCCACCAGGGAAGCCCCAGCTATTCAGGTTTTGATCCCAGAAAGGAGTTCATGAATGTTTCAATGCAAGTCATCAATGCTAAAAGCAATGCATACAATATAAAAAACAGTGTCAGTACCATGGAATCATGCGACTACCTTACATATGCTTGGAGTCCACATACCAAAAGCCAAAATCTCTTTTAAATATTGGGAAGTTATTATAAAGATTAAGGCTGTGCCTCTTGCTCTGTTTTCATAAATAAGAAATTCAGAACCTATCCATCCAAAAAAGGTTTAAACTGGAAGCAAAAAAAAAAAAAAACTTTTTTGCTTTATAAGACTGTATGTCAATAAAATGGAATCATTTCACATGTGTGTCATTGCGTGCGTGTGTTTTGTGAGTGTAACTAAGGAAGAATAAGGAAATTGTTTTTCAAATTTGTGTATTTTAGAAAGATACAGAAATAAGAGAAAGAATAAGAAAAAAAAATTGGTTGAATAGTTACTTTGGGGAAAGAAAAATGCCAAAAATAACAGGTGATAACTGACAGTATTCTATTCTAATGATAAAAAAAAAAGTTCAAGAAAATAATCCCTCTAAAGACATGTCTTTAAATGTGTGCTTAGCAAATGTTCTGAAGGAGCTGTAGAATCTGGAGATGTTCTCAAGGAAGTGAACATACTTACACAGATTGCAGTGTGCCTGTAAGGAAGTGTGGCCTTCTCCACGCACTGTCCATTGGTGACATTCCAAACACACATCTCCCTAGCAGAGATAACTTTGTATTATTCTCTGTCATTTCCACTCAATTGGCTGGAATAATTTTTGTGCCACCAAGTTTTTCTTTAGTGCTGCACTTAAATGCAGCCTGATCGTTTATGTGGCTTTTTGTTACAGATTACTGGGCAAGAAAATGTTGTGGTCATTAGCAGGGATGACATGCTGTATCTATGTCTTTTTGTTTTGGTAATTACACCCTGCCACCAGCCTACAAACCTTACTTGAGTGCCAACCTGATCTACAACAAATTGTGGGGATGCAGCTATCACAGCCTGGGAGAGTGACAGTACAACAATCTTTCTATGGAAACTGCATCTTCTTGAAAATGATTTATTTTATTGAACTTAAACTACATATTCTGAAAAGCATAATACATCAAGTGTTGCATCTTTTAGAGCTCAGGTATCATTTTTATAAAAATAAACAGTGCCACCAAGAGGCCACATTTGGTCTATCATTGATACGCTTTATTTCTTTGCTTCTCCTGAAATCCTGAAACCATCCTTGCCACTAAATTGTTAGAAAATTCTCATTGTTTAGAAAACTCTGACTTGTTTACATATATGTTACAAAGATACAGATACAGTTATGAAATACAGTTACAAATACATCCCGTATAGGGCAGTTTAAATCTGTATGATTTCAGTTCACAAAAACCAGAATGGCTGTTTCAGAGTTGTTGAGTAATATTCTTCAGTTTTGACAGTTTCAACACATAAGCAAAATTTTCCAAGGAAGAAAAATGAAAGCTTTATTGGCTTTAAGGGAGAGCTGCTATTAAGAAGCAAAAGACACGGACCAATAACGGTAAATGCTATATGCATTTGGTGTTTGCAGGCTTTGGGGGTTTTATTAGCCAAACACTGGAAATCAATCGTTAAATCAATGGTTCTCAACCTAGGCTGATTCTGCCCCACAAAGGACATTTGACAATGTTTAGAGACATTTTTAGTTGTCACAACTAGGAACACAACACTGGCATCTAGTGGGGAAAGGCCAGGGATGCTGCTAAACATCCTACAACGCACAGGATAGTCCCTCACAGCAAAGAATTCTCCCATGGTCCACAATGTCATTAGTGCTGAGATTGAAAAACCATGTCCTAGATATAGAACTACATATTCATAGTGATTTTATTTCTCTCTGTTTATAGCCAACTGTATGCCAAAAAGGATTTGAGGTAATCTGAAAACACATGCAACTCAATAAAACAGGGGGAAAGTGTGTGTGTGTGTGTGTGTGTGTGTGTGTGTGTGTGTGAAAAATGAGACTGGGAAAAAGGTAGAAATTGAAATAATATATCTCAAAGGATATGTGTGTGTGTGTATACATATATATGTAAAGAAATGGAACTTTAAGCAGCCATCAATATAAAATTTTAGCTCTACAAAAAATTTGAGTTTATCAGTGTGGTTCTCAACTCTAGCTGTGCATCAAGAATCACCTGTGAATATATAAAAATTTCTCCTCAGAGATTCTAATTTCATGGCTCTGTGTTGTGGTCCTGGCATGTGGGGTTTTGCAAAGCTCCTGGTCAGTTAACCTGTTTCTAGATAACTCTATCTCTAAACCAGTTGTTCTAAAACTCTGGCTCTACATTAGACTTACCAGGGAGGTTTTTAAAAATACTGATGTCTGGGACCCAACCCAGACATCAAGCCAGACTAATTAAATCACAGTTTCTAAGGTTGGAGCCTGGGCATCAATAAAAGCTCTCCCAGTGATACTAATGTTTCTAAACTCTCTTGGATTCTAATGCCTTCCCTGTTTGTTTGCTTATCATCTTATTTTCTACCTTAAATTGGAAAAAAATACAAAAATATCACATAGTAAAAACTGACTCCTTGCCAATCAATTCTATTAAAGAAAGAAAAGCAAATTTGTTGTATATCAAAAGTAGCATTGGCATTTTAGCTGGCACTGCTCAGTTATGTATCTAATAGGAAGACATGAAAATTAACTATTAAAATGTACATTCTTCTTTTTCTTTTCAAATACTGTTCCCCAACTTTGTACATAGATTAAATCACCTTCAATTATAAAAAATTAATTTAACAATTTCCAAAATTTTTTAAATTCTTAATATTTAAATTTCAATGAAAAGAAAATCACACAGGAAAAAATCCATAACATATATAATTAGAATATTATTATATTCCCACTAAAAACTCCTTGAGAAAGAGCCTTTCTTTCTTATTCAACTGTGCATCCCCACTTGAGCACTTCAATAAAAATTCATTCAATGGATACATAAATCAGTCACTATTCTTTCATCCACTTTCTATCTCTCAAAAATACAATGTTTTTTCTTGGCCCTATTCTTATTCTCATATTTGTGTACTTATAACACTGTTATCGTTTTGCTCAAATTTTAATGAAGCATCTAGAGGGAAAGGAGATACATATGAATGCTTGGTTTGCCCTCTTGAATTACAAGTCCATTATATTCTTCAAACTCACTTTTGTCTTCAGTTACACTTTTTGGTTTTCTTTGGCATTCTCAAGCTCCCATCTTCTTCCGCCTATTTCTTAAATGTTGGTTTTCCTTAGTATCTTAGGCTTTCTTACATTCTCATATTTCACACTCTCTCTTGATGAATCATCTACTCCCATGACTGCAGGCACAAACTATGTGATGTTGGAAGCCCAGACCTATTCACTGGACTCTAGATTTCCACATACAACTAGTAATTAGATGTTTCCACCTGGATGACTTGCAGGACTTCACACTCCTTGTACTTAAAATGAGGCATAACACCTTCCCCCCTTTGTTCTCATTCTCAATGAATGGTATCATCACCAATGAGTTTCCCAAGTCATTCTTGAACTCACACATTCTCTCACTGCCCCAAATGTGGGGTACCCACTATTTCAAATATTTTCCTCTAAACCAGCAGCATAGCACTCTCCAGGAACATGTTAGAAATGCAAGTTCTTGAACCTCAGCCCAGACCCACTAAACCTGTATCTCCGGGAATGGGGCCGAGAAATCTGTATTTAAACAAGCTCTGAAAGTGGTCCTGATGCAGGCTTAGGTTTGATGAACACTATCCTAGAAGACTCTAAGGCTGGGTGCCTGCCTGCCTATCTCTCTAGTATCATCTCTTGCTGGTAGTTAGAAATTTTATTAATAGTAATAACTCTCTTTATCAATGTCAAGCCTTTTTTGCCTTAAGGTTTTATTAACTATATATATTTATTAATATAATACTAAAACGGCTATATTAACAGTAATTTCATTAGTATTTGCCCGATAAATCTCTTTCCATCCATTTACTTTTAACTTTTATATATCCTTATGCTGTTTTTGTTTTTTAAATTGTCTGACAACCTTTGTAATTTAACTGATGGGCTTAGTCCCTTTACTTAATTGAGATTACTGGTTTATTCAGATTTATTTCAATTACCTTATTTTGTGCTATTTGTCTCATTTATTGTTGTCCCCTTTGGATTAAACAACATTCTTTTTCTTTTTTTAAATTGGAAGTTATATATTCTGTTTCTTTCATTTTTATTTCTTTTGTCTGTTCTCTTAGCAGCTACCCTGGAAATGTCAGCATGTATATCTAGCTTAAAGTCTAAGGTTAATCACCATCTTTGCCCACCTCTAGAACACCAGAACACCTGGAGTCTGATCACTACACTTATGATATGCAGTTGTTGATTAGGATTTTGTGTATGTGGGGGGGAGGTGGATGGGAGGTACATATAAACAATATTGTAATATAATCTGTGCTTATTTAAATTTTCTAAAACTTTGCTGGGTTTTGTTCAATATTCCTTCTTCCATCAGATCTTCCTTCTGAAGTCATTATTCTTACTGAAAAACATAACTTAGAATTTCATTACTTATAGAGGGTCTGTTGGCAGTGAACACTCTCAGTATTTGTCTTAAATGTTACTGTTTTGCCCTAATTTTTGGAAGATGTTTTTGCTAGAGACATAACTAAGTTGATGGATATTTTCTCTCAACTTTAAAAAAATATTTCACTGCTATCTAGTTCTCATTTTACTGTTAAGAAGTCAGCTCTCAGTTTAATTAACTTTCCTTTAAAAGTAATCTGCTTTTTCTCATTGCCTACTTTCAGGCTCTTCTCTTTTTCTTCAGCATTCCATCATTTCAACATCAGGTTCCAGGTGTTTATTTCCTTTCATTTATCCTGGAATTTACTGGGATTCCTGAATATTAGGATTTTTGCCTATAGATGAAGTAATACTAAGTGAAAAAAATGAAAAACTAAGTCAGGAAGAAAGTCATGATCGGCATGAATCTGATAACGTTGGAAGCAGAAATGCTAAGCCAACAGTCACTTCCTGGGACTTTTAAAAGTTAAAAAAAAAAAAAAGTCATTGTTACTTAGGAAGTAATAGGTCGAGCCTAGTAATTTTAACAAGTTTCAGCAGATTGAATTAGGATTTGCTAAGTATGCAGTAGCTAAAGTGTAGGTACTGCCTAAGGAGAATCTCATAGATGCAAGGTGTCAGACCCCAAAGAAACAGAGTTCTAGAAAATTCAAATCATCTTGGAAAAGGAAGACCAACCAGACTCCTTGGCTCTTTAACAATCATATTTACAGGACTTATACAGCTGAATTCATCTATCATCAAGAATATGTCCATTAACCCCTAGTTTCTTTTTTGAAGCTAGACCACTGTGGACAAAAACCTCAAGGTGGAACTCAGTTATACTTTTCAGATCTATTTCTCACGCAGCTATTAATTTTATCAACTGTGCAAGTAGTCTCAGAAAAACTAACCATCCCCCAAATTCTCTAGATTGGGAATAAATATCTCAGCCTATGTAGCAGGCTTCGAGGCAGCCCTAGTGTACGAAAGCTAAGCAGTTGTTTAAAAAGAAGGTACTAGGACATTTCATTTTAGCTTCATCCAAAGTTCAATCTCTCTAAGTATAACAATTATGGCTTTGCTGTAAGCTATGAGAATAGGTATCTCTTTGATGTCTGTACCACTAGCCATTTTGTTAAACTATTCCATTTTTAGAAGTTGGACACTTGATTCCTCATTCTTCTTTTGGGTCTCAGAATTCTAAGCCATATAATTTCTCCTTGGGTTAAAAACAAAAAAGGAGGAGATTCTCTTGTTTCAACCAGCAACCCAATTCCTCACTCACAAACACATGCTGAATGGATTCCGCATTCTTGAGTATACTTTGGCAAACATCTCATCAGCAGAGTAGTTCACAGTAGCTCTTCCATCAGTGGGGCTTTTTCCTACAGCTAAGTCCTGTTTCATTGGAACAAACCTCCTTCCATGAAACTGCACCCAGATCACTATGTCCCTTCTCCTTCTTACTCCCACATCCCACTTACAAGTGAGTCCTCTCCTCTGTTTTAAAATGATATCAAACAAGTGTACAACATAAAGATCGTAACTGCTGAATTGTTTCATGAAACTATGAAGGCTTGCATGGATTTGCTTAATAGCTCAAAGTGAGTTACTACATGAAAAAAGACAAGCGCCCAGACTTTTCCATTTTCAGTTCTATAATAGGTGGCATTTGCCAACATCCTTTACACAATGGGGCAGCCACAAGGCCTGATACACGTTGGGATGTTTAAAGACTGGGAGTCATAGTACTGATTACTTTCCTTGGGACTGTCACACAAGTTATTCAACCATTCAAGATCTAACTTTTCCTATATGTAAAAGGAATATGTTAATCACTAAAGTTTCCTTCAGCCCTAGAATTCTGTATCCCATCAGAGTTTTTAAAAAGGGAGAAGGAACAGAAACGGGTGCACAGTTCCACACATCTTACCTACCCATTTTCAGCAGCACTAACTATGAAGGGCTGTTTAGAGAAGTCTCTCGCTCTCGCCAAACACGTCACTGAAGCTGAGTGACCAAAAAGAAGTTCTTTGGCCGAAATCTGAAAATGATGAGGGTAAGTTTTTAAATAGCTGTAAACTTTTTAGTAGAAGACTATAACATGACATTATATAATTATTCATAATTCTAATTAGGAATGCTGTTATATTATGTTTTTGCTGTACATAAGTTTCAGGAAAACTGATATATGGCATATCAAAATCCCCAGAATAATAAACTTCTAGGTAAAGGAACTGTGTTATACACACTTTTTTTGTTTTAGGTTTTGCATCTGTCATGAAACCTAGATGATTGCTGGACCTGTTTTACAACATCTAGGTTTTGAATACAAATAAATCAGTGTTGACGTTTATTACGCACAAAATGTTCCTCAAACAATAGTAGCATATTTATGGGCAGATTTCAGAATTCAGAAATGAGTTTACAAAATAATGCAGAGAAAATATTACCCTTTTTGTAACCATTATAAGGCCTTATTTGAATTCCTGCCTTAGAAATAGTAAAAATTAACTTGTCAACATTAGAAATAAAATTTTAACTAAGCCAACTTAGTTAAAATGCCATTTCAAAATGCCAACTTTTTCTCCTATGTGTGAATTTTTAAAATGACACCAAGGACTAATTCTTCCATTACCTCATGTGTGAAAGAAGTCTGTTCCTCATAATCCAACCATAACAAGAAGAACAAATTATTTCATAACATAATTGTTCTCTCCCTTCCTCTTATTTCCATATTAATCAGAAATATTTCTTTAAAAGATCTGTTATTAGAATAAATTTCTAGTGCTACAAAGAGCATTTTGCAATTGGTTCTAATCACTTACAATCCAAGTTCTCTACCTTCATCCTGGGAAATATAGGTTCCATCTCAGAAAACAACATACTACCTTTCCTTATCATCACACTTGGTAAAGCGTACCTCTATGAATTTAACCCTTGTCCTATACATTACAGGCCATATTAAGCAATGAATCAGGGCAAATCAAAGATACTCCTCCTCCAGAGAAAATCCACTCTGGACAAAATGTCAGAAGAGAATACCATTGCCTTTCATATGAAGTCTTCATTCTGCTACTAAATCTTCACATGTAGTTGAATAAGCTGTGACAATTCACTATAATCTCCTCATTTTATCACATATTCTGCTGTGAAGAATAACAAAAACCTCTACAATCACACCTAGTCATTACCATGATGAAATCCAGGAAAGCTTTACTTCTATTCGTGGGCTCCACCTTTATGTAGCATTGGTCCCCCTCACTCCCACCATAGCACAAATAGAAAAGGGAAAAGAACACACAACTTGATGAGCATATACCATATTCCAGGCACTCATGCAACTATGAACAGTGTTTAATCCCCATTTCACAGTTGAGGAAATTAGGGCTCGAAGAATAGAAGTCATTTGCCCAACACTACAGAGTTGGTAAATAACAGACCTAGATTTTGACCAAGACCTTTATTCTTTTTCTCTACTCAACATTGCTATTCTTCATTTTGTCACTGTTGTGTTTCCTTCTGAGTATAAATCAGGAAGAAAAATAGAACATACCGATACTAAGAGAATATACCTGAGAGAATGTTCAGAGTTCACCTTTTTCTATGCTCACAGGTATGATGAATGCCAGCAATCAATACCAAAAGGCCCAAGTGACGAAGTTCCTAGCATGGGACTTGGAGAAGCTCCCCATTGGCAGACCTCACAAAGTTTTGGGGAAAGCACAGGGCTTTGGGAGTCAGACCCTGAGCCTGGAAGCAGAATGCTTAACCTAGATACGTGATGAGCAGCCCAGGACAGGGAGACATTTATTCTCCATCTCCCCTGCACCCTGCCATCCAAACCACCCATGGACAGGGAAAGTCTGAGATGTGTACACAATCCCCTAATGAATGCTTGGATACTCCAAGATGTACAGACCTTAAATCAGCTTCTTTCCCTCCCTATTCCTATTCTCTAGTCCTCTCTTTTTTTTTTTTTTTTTTTTTTTTGTAGTATG
>NC_041224.1:47108449-47123936 GCF_002837175.3 Physeter macrocephalus
TTTTTTGCAGTACGCGGGCCTCTCACTGTTGTGGCCTCTCCCGTTGCGGAGCACAGGCTCCGGACGCGCAGGCTCAGCGGCCATGACTCACGGGCCCAGCCGCTCCGCGGCATGTGGGATCTTCCCGGACCGGGGCACGAGCCCGTGTCCCCTGCATCGGCAGGCGGACTCTCAACCACCGCGCCACCAGGGAAGCCCTCCTCTCTATTTCTCATACAGAAACATGATACTCTTATTCTACCAGTCCTACCCATCACCCAAACCCCAAATCTGGAAGGTATCTTTGGCTGTTCCTGCTGCTTTAGCTCACATCCAACTGGTTTCTCAATTCTGTCCATACTCTCCTCTTAACATCATTCCAGGTTTCATCTCCTCTTCATTCCCATTGCCACTGATTTAGTTCATAGTCAAGAACTTTCCTGACTACATTACTGTAGAAGCCTCCTGCCCAAAGTCCCTGTCCCTTACCTCATCTCCTTCTCCCTTCAATGTGCCCTTAACACCAAGTGATATTCTAAATTACAAATATAATAAAATAGTATTATGTCATCTCCTTAAAATCCCTTAATACTACCACTGCTTTTAATTAGCATGTAGTGTTAGCAATTGCTAGTTAAAAAAAAAAAATCTAATCTCCTCAGCATGTCAGATTCCACGCTGAGTCTGCTCTGTCCTTTCCAGATGTGCCTGTCACCTCTAATTTGCCCTTTATGTTCCAGGTCTGCTCAACTACTTTCACCAGTTCCCTGAAGGCAAAATAGTCCTGCCTTCCACACACACACTTATCATTCTGTCTGCAGTCTCCTCCCACCTGCTTTTCCTGTTCAAGTCTGATACATCCTTTAGAATTCAGCTCAGGCATCACCCTCAGAAAGCCTTTCCCTTGAAGAGCACACTTCTCACTGATTAGGATGGCTATTAAAAAAACAGCAACAGCAATAGAAAATAACAAGTGTTGGTGAAGATGTTGAGAAAATGGGAACCCTTGCACACTGCTAGTGGGAATACAAAATGGTGCAGCCACTGTAGAAAACAGTTTAGCAGTTCCTCAAAAATTTTAAAATATAACTACCATATAATCCATCAGTTCTACTTCTGAGTACAGCCCAAAAAAGTGAAAGCAGGGACTCAAGCATATGTTTACACACCCAGGTTCATGGCAGCATCATTCACAATGGTCAAAAGGTGGAAGCAATCCAAATGTCCACTGAGGAATGGATAAACAAAATGTGGTATATAAATACAATGGAATGTTACTGAGCCTTAAATGGGAAGGATATTCTGACATATCCTACAACATGTATGAGGACATTGTGTTTAGTGAAATAAGCCAGTTGCAAAAGGATAAATACTGTATGATTCTACTTATATAAGATACATAGTAAGGTCAAATTCATAGAGACAGTGTGTATCCCACCACTTTACAGCTTCCTAATTACATGTCTGTCTCCTACACTAGACTCTGAGAAACCTGAAGGAGGAGTCTACACCTGTGACAAAAAGCATCTGTGTAGTTCGTCTAATGACTGCATAAGTGAGTGTCCTTAGGTTTGTTTTTCCACTTTATTTGGTGGTGAGTGAGCGTTTAAGACCACAGAGCGTGATTATTCTCTTACCTAAACCCTTTTGGAGAGGGGAAGAATCTTTCCACATTTAGTACAAGGAAGAAATATAGAGCTCCCAGTTCATTTTACATCCCACCTCCCTGCAGTGTCCTTCTCCCCTTCCTGCTGTCTTCCCCTGCTATGCCCATCGGCCCCAAGCTGCCCTACAGCCACTCAATCAACCACGTGGGCATAACCTCTCTTAAAATCTCTCTTGTCTTCAAGGCCTCTGTTCTTCTTGCTCTGGCTGAATTATTCCTTTATCTATATATTTTAAAACAAAAAACAAATTAAACTACTAAGCATTAAAATATCAGTGATGGAACACCCACTTGACTATCTTACAGATACCAAGAGGATTTGTTGAGAACTCAAAAATGCCCTGATTTTTGAAAAGCCTAGAATCTTCTCTGCTAATAGTTGACCCATTGTCATGTATGGGCAAGATTCAAAGGAAAAATAAGAGAAGGTGTTCATTCTTTCTGGTCGTATGATTAGCCACAGAAAATCTTAAGGAAAACTCTTATGTGGAAAATCTCACACCCATACTAATCAATATCTTACTTGTGTTACTAACTTTTTTACAATGTCCTCACGGTGAATTTCCAAAACATAAAACTGATCCAATATCCTTCTTAAGTCTTCTCAATGATTCTTCTTGTTCCTTACACCCCTGCCAATCTGATTCCCATTCCCACCTCATATTTCTAACAGTGATTTCTCAATATCAGCGACTATTAGAATTTGGGTTGGAATAATTTTTTTGCTGTGAGGGGCTGTCATGTGCACTACGGAATGTTTACAGCATCCCTGACCTCTGCCCACTAGATGCCAATAGCATCGCCCTTCCCATTGCTCTAACCCCAAGCAGAAGACTTGCTCCTAAGAAAAGCATGAAATAACTATTCCCACTGAAGATGAAGTACAGACTGACCCCCACAAAGAGCACCCTGTATTATAACATAACTGCACTGGCAGTTACTAGCCTATGTCCTTCCTCTACGACACTGCGACCAGTTGGGCAGCCAGTCTTCTCATTCGCGTTTGAACTCAGGTACCCACCGTACTGCCTACCTTATAAAATGCACCCAATAAATGCATGTTGAATAAATACCAGGAACATACGTAAAAAGATATAGATGCTAGGATTCCAAATTTCTTAAGCTTATAGCAACCTACATATTACAAGACAACTACGTCAGCCAGGAAACACTACACTCCAACATTTTAAAAAGTAGCAAGATAGTTTAAGCCATTTAGGATTTTAAGTTTAGACTGTAAGAGATAATAAAGGCAAGGGCCAGTTTCAAAGCTCAGCTGTTGCAATAATACCCAGTGCTTCTTTTAGGAATGTTCATAAACATTGAGCTGAGCTGGTCTGTTTGCAGTTTTTGGCAGTCCTGTAGTGTAGCTGCTCAGTGATGGCAGATGTTAATTAATTACACTATAAAATAGAATTACAATTAATTGTTAATTTAGGTTTTAAAGTGACAAACTTTAAAGGCTAAAAATAGTCTTTAAAAGGCTTCCTAATGAGGGCAGTATACTTTAAGTACATCATTAGTTTAAGTGTTCAAATTGGGTCTAGAGGCTCCTAGAGCTAAGCAAATATCTATTCCAATATGTTAAATGTTTATGAGTTGGGACAAGGACAATTAATTGCTAATCAATGGGCCAAATCCTAGGTGAGGTCAGGTTCTGAGATAGGAGGATGACAATAGTAAATTGGATTTAGAGCTTTTCGATGTGACCTGTAAAAATCACAGGCAAGCAGAGACTAAAAGAATGGCAAGAAGGCCAAACTGGCAGAAACACCCAGATAATTAAAATATTACTCATTTATTTAATAGTGGTTTTCAAGGGTGCCCTTTGTTTAGATTAATGAGCCATAATTTTTAGAATTATACTTACATGTCCGTAGTTCAGTTACTTAAACATATAATTCAGGATATAAAATAGTAAAACTCAGCATAGCTTAAAGGATGATAATACTTAACTGGTAGCTAAGATTGGTGCTATTCATAATATAATTTTCACATATGATCTTGATCCATCATATAATACTTCATTTTTCCAAATTCAGAAGTAAAACCCATTTATTACTTTGGTTAGTACCTTTTTAACAACCATGCAAAACTTCCACTGTCATTGCAGGTATAAGCAGCAAGCTGTGTTTATTTTATGAGCTCTATCTGCTTCTATAGTAATAGTTTTCACTAACCTTTAGTTCAGATGAGAGATTCCAGAGGCAGAGTTGACCCTCTTGACTTCCCGTCACAATCATTTGCTGGTCATCAGTGATCATGATGGCAGTGATGCTGTGAGGAGGTGCCTTCCTTCCCCAGAGTGCCACCGCCTGTAGGGAGGACCTCATGGTAAAGGAATCCTGGACACACAGAGATGGGAAGACGTGTACACAGTTATCATTTGTCAATTTTGAAAATCGATCATCTCATAAATGTTTATCATGACACAAACTTGAACAATGTGTTCTCCCAGAGCTGTGGAGAAAGGTGTGTCCCCGTCAAATAGAGAAGAATGTAGTCAGACATTGAAATTACCATGCCCATTGTTAATTAGTCAAAGAAGAATGATTTTTATTCCAATTCCTGATGATTGATGCTAACCAAGAGAAGGATAGGAATAGTCTACCCACCCCACACCCAGCTCTGACTATGGGTGACCTTACCCACACCAAAGTCCAGCTAGGTCTTTCAAGAAGAATAGAGCTGTCTACACACTATAATTTGAAGACAACTTTGCAGACTCTCTTTCCCCAGAAATGTCACCTCATCTAAGTAACAAATATCTGAACTTTGCTATTAAAAAGTAAATATTTTTGTAAGTGTATTAAAATCCTTAATAGTCATAAGATTCCTAACACATCCAAATAAGAAAACAAAAAGCACAAAGGTCAAACCACAAGAAATCAGATCTCAACTCGAGTTCATCCTGAACAGTCCAGATTGCTAAATGTAGTAAAAACAGACCTGGTATTCAGATAACTAGATATAGGGCTGCTTTACCACTTATTACCTTTATTTCCATATTATAACGGTTATATGCAGTAAAATGAGGATACTATCGCCTACATTGCCTACATCTCAGTATTCTTATGGGGAGTAAATCCAGTGATGCAAATAAAAGCATGTAGGTATAATTATACGTACTATGCTATCATTATACTACTCATAAACTATAATCTAGAATTTCAGGCAAGAAATGGCTTTGGGGATCATTAATCTGATCCCCTTCACTTACAAGAAAATTAACAATGAGAAATAGATAACTCTTAGGATCAGTTCTAATTCTGAGATTCTGAGAGACTAAGTGAGTACAGTGTGAATAAGTAACAGATGAAAAGGTTGTACATCTCAGAAGTCACTTTTTTCAGACTTTCTCTCTCTCTCTTTTTTTTTTTTCGGCAGAAAAATTTTAAAATTAGCCCCAGAAACTTGGTGCCTTTCTATCAACAGGAGAGAGAGTAAATCCATGTTTTCTGAGACCCTGTACAATTCCCCAGAAATGTCTAATCAAAAATAAACTTCAGGGCTTCCCTGGTGGCGCAGTGGTTGAGAGTCTGCCTGCCGATGCAGGGGACACGGGTTCGTGCCCGGGTCCGGGAAGATCCCACATTCGCGGCTAGGCCCGTGAGCCATCGCCGCTGAGCCTGCGCGTCCGGAGCCTGTGCTCCGCAACGGGAGAGCCCACAACAGTGAGAGGCCCGCATACTGCAAAAAACAACAACAACAACAACAAAAACTTCAGGGGCTTCCCTGGTGGCGCAGTGGTTAAGAATCCGCTTGCCAATGCAGGGGACAAGGGTTCGAGCCCTGGTCCGGGAAGATCCCACATGCCCCAGCGCAACTAAGCCCATGAGCCACAACTACTGAAGCCTGCGCGCCTAGAGCCCATGCTTCGCAACGAGAGAAGCCACTGCAATGAGAAGCCCGCGCGCCGCAACTTGAGAAAGCCCACGAGTAGCAATAAAGACCCAACACAGCCAAAAATAAAATAAATAAATTTTAAAAAATAAATAAATAAACCTCAAAGGAAAAAACAGTCTATTGTAGAATCTTTAAGTTAGAGGAAAAGTCTGTGATGTGGAGAAGAAAGTCATGCCCTTGACAGAAGTATACTGTCCCATTTCAAATAATTATATGTCTAGACAAGTTGTAAAATCTTTGAAAAGGGATTATAAACCTCTAGCACAGCCCTCAATTTATAATTATTATATTCCAAATTTGAGTACCTGAATGATATTTTGGAATGTCTAAAACAAAACTATGGATAGATGTTTACAGGCCCTTAAATGATTTCTAAATCTGGTTTAATTGAAAATAATTTAGAATAAACAGTTCCATTGGAGGGAAAAAAATGGACATTAAAAAAGAAACATTTCCACAGACAGGGATAAAATTACAGACTATATTATAAAGGTCAAATAAATTTCCCTCATTTGGATCTAGTCACAGTACCAAGTCACAGTACTAAGTACAACATTTTAGATTCTGATATTGTGTTTTGTTACTTATATAAGGAATATGATCAATATTTATTATATAATCAGTATAGCTATCAAAATAATTATATAAACACACACATATACACACAGTACAAACTTTACTCTTAAGTGACTTTCAGATAATTTCTACACAAATTTTTGACTGCAGCCTACCAAAATATCACAGTGAATTCTTAGAATGAGATAAATGGCCTTCAAGAAGCTCACAGCCTGCAGGTAGAATACCTATGTAAATGAATTACTTACTTAATTATGTAGTTGTATATATATATCCCCAATTTTTCCAAAGTGGCTTTATTACTATGTAACATCACAGTACAATGCTCTGGACATGTATAAGTGCTATGCAGATAAGAGTGAGGTGTGACCTATAACGGATAGCTGGTGTTCCATCAGCCTTCCCATCCTTTTGATTTTTGTCCCTTTCTTCAAAAATAGTATCTCAGAACCCCTTTCATATACATATTTATTATTTTGTTATTTTTGAATAGTATAATGAAAAATAATTTTAAGAAAAAACATTATATTAGATCTAGTAATTATTAAAGTAGGTATTATAAAGCTGGTTTTGATACAATTTAATTATATATAAAGACAAATTCAATTTATACCTAAGAATGAAAGACATAATATTAAATTTAGATGTGTTATTTTAATGTTATACGTTTAAATATAGATTGAAATTTAGGTACATATCAAAAAAGACCAAAATTGCATTCGTGACATAATGCTTGGATTTCCTACCTTTTATGGTTAACAAAGTCAAATGTTCATTTTTATAATTTCCACATTTTGTTTTTCTGAATAAGAGAGAAGGTTTCAGACTGTTATTTGCAAATGGTATTTAGTCATTCAAAATACATGAAGTTTGTAGATATTTTTCCTTTCTAGAAAAAGCCATATTCAATAAGATCATTATGATTTCCCCCTTTTTAATATTGATTTTTAAAGTGCTAAGTGACAGCTTGATGTTCCATACAGGAATCTTTATCAAGTAAATGAATCTTGAAGATTGAAGGAACACCTTCTTGTAGTGAATATGCAGAATATTTACTTTTGTCATTTTCATTGACACAGAATTTCAACAATAGAGTTCCATGCTTCCTTTATAGACCCAACTGTTGACTATAATATACATTAAATAAATCGGAGTTTTCTAACTGTATACCTTGACACATACCTGGGCTGTGATTAACTTGATGTGAGGGGTGAGATAAATTGAAACCCTCAACCCAGTGTGTGTACACAGATGATCATTTTCTATGCTTTGACGTGAAAAAGGATGGGAAACACTGAATTCAGTAAAACTTGTCTAGGAACACAAATAATTTAAAGCTGTTAAAGGTCCAAACCATTATAGACTTTGGAAAACCATACTCGCAACTAAGAAATAAATCTCCTGGTGATGCAGTCAATGCTGATAGCCACTAACTGTTGCACAAACTCTCCTCGTGAGCACCCAGGAGCTCCCAAACTGTCCCATTTTAAAAGGAAAAGTTTCTAAATAGTATATGTATATTTTAGAGCAGAAATAGCAAAGAGCTACCTATTCTAACGACATAAACTCCCTGATCACCTCTGAAAGCCAGAGGGGCTCTTAAAATCACCAGTGAGAAAACACTGCAAAGCTGTAAATTACAGCTGGTAAAGAATGGGTATGTCTTTTTATTGCTTGAATTCTAGTCCCTAGCACATACCTGCCACATTAGGGGACATTTAATAAATATTTCTTACGTGACTGTATTCAGCCTTGAAAATGGAGCAAGAAGAGTTTCCTAGAAACTAGAAGAAACTTTAAGAATGAGGCATTAACTCTTATAGTGCTGATGAGGAATTGAAGGACAGGTGATGTGATTTTCCTAGAAGAAATAGAGAGTCTTCTTGTTCTGGTAGAACTTATGTTCTGGGGAAAGTAACTCCTCCATTTCCCTTTTTTGTGTTCCACTCGGATAGAAATACAAAGTTTCTGATTCTAGGTTGATCATTAGGTTCTATCCAGCATACCACCATCTCCATTAATTTAATTCAAAATATACTTTATTGTGAAAAGAGGCAAGAAAATATAATAGAAGGAGTCATAAAAATCTTGGTCTTTTTCCTCCATTAATAGCTAGCAAATATTCCTTGATCCTCAGTTTTCTCAACTACAAAATGGGAAAAATAATTACCTTGCAGAACTGATGTGAAAAGAGGTGAGTCTCTACAGAAAATGCTTATCATAATTCTTTGTTCATAATTGTCATTCAGTAAATGTTTATTGAATGAATGAATGAGGAAATGAATCACTGTAATTTTACACTGTGGGCAGACAATGTGACTGTCACTTTCTAGTAATGCCTTTCTCAGTGTGAGATTTCCTTCCTTTCTTTTAGAATACTGTCACTACAGTTTCTTTTCTCAAAACTCCTGTGAACTTATACTAGAACATTTGGCCATAAAAATGTACAGGCTGGCTTTCCTGGTGGTGCAGTGGTTAAGAATCTGCCTGCCAATGCAGGAGACACGGGTTCGAGCCCTGGTCTGGGAAGATCGCACATGCCATGGAGCAACTAAGTCCATGCACCACAACTACTGTAGCCCGCGTGCCCTAGAGCCCGTGAGCCACAACTACTGGGCCCACGTGCCAGGTTCGAGCCCTGGTCTGGGAAGATCGCACATGCCGTGGAGCAACTAAGTCCATGCACCACAACTACTGTAGCCTGCGTGCCCTAGAGCCCGTGAGCCACAACTACTGAGCCCACGTGCCACAACTTCTGAAGCCTGCGCGCCTAGAGCCTGTGCTCTGCAACAAGAGAAGCCACTGCACTGAGAAGCCTGCGCACCACAATGAAGAGTAGTCCCCGCTCGCGGCAACTAGAGAAATCCCGAGCTCCGCAACAAAGACCCAACGCAGCCAAAAATTAATTAATTAATTTTAAAAAAATGTACATGCTATTATTCTAAAATCTATGATGATCTTTTAATCAACAACTTCAGGTAATATTAGGGTCCTCAGATTTAGCGAATAAAAATACAAGCTGTCCAGTTAAATTTGAATTTCAGGTAAACAACAAATAATTTTTTTAGTGTAAGTATGTCCTAGACAAGATTTGGGACATGCTTATAATTTTAAAAATTGACTTTTTTATGGGACATGCTTATAAAAATTATTTATTGTTTATCTGAAATCCAAACTGAACTGCGTATCCTGTAGGCATCTTAGGGCCACTGGTGACCCTAAGTTGCAGCCAAAAAGGAGCCTTGAAGATCACTATCATCCCCCTCCCTCCTTCTACAGACAAGAGAATGAAAGCTCAGGAAAATTGTTTACTTGGCCAAAGTAACCCAAGTAGAGAGTGGCTGAGTAAGAACTGGAACCTGGTCTCTTAAGACTCCACCTAGAACTCTCCTCCTGCACACCATGACAAAGACAACCCAGGCTTCCCCACCAGAGAGTCTTAGTGACAGGTTAAGCAAAATTCTTTATGTCGGTATGTCTTTAAAAATAAAAAAACAAAAATAAATAACAAAAAGCAAATAGTCAAGTAAAACAACAACAATAAAACCTCTTATCCATTCAGGCACCAGTGTGGCCTACATCGTCTCTAAAAGCTGTGCTAATGCTTCCTGGTCCTTTCCCCCTAATTATGAGAAAGCACTAGAGAAGACAACACACCATTACAGCCCCCATCTTCCTCTCACCTTCCTCTTCTTCCCTGTAACAAGTTGCTTTTATCTCTCTGACTTGTCTCATCTGAGGCTAACAGAAAAATAAATATGAGGCAAATGGGGTTTTGTGGCTGGTGTCTACTGGACACTGGAATTGTTTACCTTGTCATAAATAGCTCTCTTCAGGGACATGCCCTGACACTGAGTCTGCCTCTCCAGCCTCAAACACAAAGACAAATGTCAAACCCCTTTACTGAGGACAGTCAAAAAATACAAAGGATATAATCCTCACTTACCATCCGTGAATTCTGACAGTAACCTCCTGAGCAAAGTAAACATCTGGGCGGAAAGTAAAAATAGTATAGCAGTTCATAATACAAGCTTTGGAATAAAAGAGATCTGGGTTTGAATCTCATATCTGCCTCTTACAGTTATGTGGCCTCTGAATCCCGTCTCTTAAGTGGAAAGGAACCCTACTTACTTTCTTCAAAACTCATACTTCGGTACTGTGAGAGACACAAATAAATTGCCTCATGATTCTCTCCTTCAAAGAAGATAACTTGGCCATCTTGAGCCCAGAGGAAGTTTCGTTACCCAGTTTTAAGTTTAGGTTAAAAAAGCTTGGGGTTTTAACATGCATCAAATTGTACACTTTAAATGAGTGTAGCTTATTATATGTAAACTATTCCTTAATGAAGCTGAAAAAAACAGATTGGAAATTAGAATAAAGCAGTTTGTTGGATGTCAGCTAGCTAGTCAGTGGCAATAAATTAGGAGAAGACAAAGTGGGGCTTTACGAAGCAACCAGGAATAGATGTAAGCTGAAGAGAAACGTACCTGGGTATCAGGGTAGGCCAGCATGAGAGCTACTTTAAAACCGGGAAGTGAAGCAAGGAGCTTCAGGAATCCATGGGACCTAAGGGTTTGTGCTCAGCTGGTCTCAGCAGAAGCCCTATCCCCCCAAACCTGTTTGTTTGCAGATGCTCCCAAAGCAAAAGGTCTTATTTTATCAACAGATTGTAATCAGATCATTCCTTAGAAAAGGTAAAAAATTGTTTCTATAAAGTCATAAGCTGCCCAAGGCATATTTGAATAACATATAAAAATCCACCTGGTTTACCCAGTGGAGCATGACAATTTCAGAATTAACCCCTAACCAACATCAAAGCCAAGCTCCTCCAAAAATGTTATTATTGAGTGATTAACTGCTACTTAAGAAACGCTATAAAGTAATGTATTTTAGGTAGGGAATACCATGGTCGGTAAAGTCAGTGGTAAAATAACCCAGATATCAAGGGATGAATTAGACAGATACGCAAAATAATCTTTGAACTCCACACATGCATGATCTAGAACAAGTATAAAACCAAACAGCCAAGAAATCATATCCCTGTCACTACACAGATGAGGTTTCCATCACAGCTTGCAACTCTGCCAGTCTTGTGAGTAAAAGATTACAAAGTATTACCTTCAAATTTCATCTCCTTGCTTATTAAGCTGTAGAGCAACAGATTTAAAATAGCCCCATTAATGCCAAGGGTGTTCCATTTACAGACAATGTTGAACAGATGAGCATTTGGCCAGAAAAAGAAACAGGAGAAAGACAACTCATTTCTTTCTGGGTGGCTCCTTCACTTTTTAAAAAATTTTAGCTTTTATTGAAGTATAGTTGATTTACAATGTTGTGTTAGCTTCAGGTGTACAGCAAAGTGATTCAGTTATATATATATATATTCTTTTTCAGATTATTTTCCCATAAAGGTTATTATAAAATATTGAGTATAGTTCCCTGTGCTATACAGTAGGTCCTTGTTGTTTATCTATCTTATATATAGTAGTGTGTATATATTACTCCCAAATTCCTAATTTATCCCTCCCCCTAACCTTTCCCCTTTGGTAACCATAAATTTGTTTTCTATGTCTGTGAGTCTATTTCTGTTTTGCAAATAAGTTCATTTGTATCATTTTTTTAGATTCCACATATAAGTGATATCATATGATATTTGTCTTTCTCTGTCTGACTTTATTTAGTATGTTCATCTCTAGGTCTATCCATGTTGCTGCAAATGGCATATTTCATTCATTTTTATGGCTGAGTAGTATTCCATTGTATTCATGTACTACATCTTCTTTATCCATTCGTCTGTCGATGGACATTTAGGTTGCTTCCATGTCCTGGCTATTGTAAATAGTGCTGCAATGAACTTTGGGGTGCATGCATCTTTTCGAATTATGGTTTTCTCTGGAAATAGAGCTCCTTCACTTTTATTTATATTTAGTCAATGAACAACTTCATGGAACTCAAATCCTCTTGTCTTAAACCTTAGTTTTAGGCTTTACGAAGTGGATTTTTTTCTTTTTAATTATGCTACATTTAACTCTGAATATTTACAGTCCAAGTCATTTTGTTTTTCTTAACCTCGAGATATTTAACATGAACAAAAAGTCTCACTGTTCTAGTCCATTCTTAAATAAACTCAATGAATAGTTAATGAGAACCAAATGTATTCAAGGTAGTGGGTTGAGCTGCAGAGAACACAAAGAACAGAAAAACACAATCCCTGACCTCAAAGTATATACGACGAAGTAATTTTATGATTGATTTTAACTAAGTATTCCCACTATTAGACAATTGTTTTGACGTGTATGAACTCTGTAAATGTATTTCCAGTCTTGAGTCATATTTTTCTTTGCCATATCCAAATACAATATGTAAAACAATTTGCCTATTTCTTTAAATTAACTCATTTTAGTTTTATTTTAAGCATTCAATTAAGAATAAATTGTTATATAACTATCTCTTTAGAATTATCTTAATCATTAATAACCATATAAAATCATGGGACTTGACATGCTGGTTAGATTTTTTTCCAAAATGTACATTAAAATAAATACTTGTCTATTAACATAAATGTTTGTTGTGTACTACCTAAAATCACACTGGGAAACATGTCTCTAATCCAGTCCCACAGTCAAATCTTTTCCTCTACCCCTCATAAACCTCCCTGCAACCCAGGCAACTCCTTACACCTAGTTGATGACCCTTCCTTCCAATTAACCAAGAAAAACAAGCCACTTACACAAGAGCTTCCTCTCATCACTTCAACATATCATATCTTTTCCTTATTTTTAGCTTATTTTTCTAAGATATTCATACTAATCTCCTACGATAACATTTTTATCATTACCCCAAATTTCATCTTCTGTCACCTCAGTTACTCCTTTTATTGACCTTTATTTCTTGTGTTTTCAACTGGTCTCCCTTTTCTTTTGCTCCTTTACCTTTACTTACATGCATTTTGTTTAAAAATGTTTATTATCTATTTTGTGCTAGAGACTATGCAAGATTCTAGGAATGTAGATAAGAATCTCCGAACCTCAAGGAGCTCATGGGTTTCTCAGGAGACAAGCACATCCTGAGTCACCAACAATGTGATGAGTGCCTTGTAAGGTAAATGCAAGAATGTTTGGGGAGAAAACACAAGTGGAGCTTGAAATCAAAGGTAGAAAGGATTTCCCCATGGAAGTTAATATCTAAACTCAAATCCCAAATATTATACCCTTATCAATATTATATATGTGCTGGTTTTGTGACCCAAGAAAGTCCCTAGTTACTTTAAACTTTGTTTTCCTTATCCATAAAATGGTAATAATATTTACCTAACCTGGCTGTAATAAGACTAAGGAGATAGCATGTACCCAGTGGTGAGTCCTTAGAGTTAGTCAGCTGGATTCTAATGTCAACGCTACTACTGTATGTTCTCGGGTGCATTACTTTACAACTGTGTATTGGATTCCCATCAATAAAATGTAGATAAATAATAATATCTATCTAATAGGGTAGATGTGAAAGTTAAGTGGTCTAATCCATGGAAATCATTAGATAGTAAACATTCAGTAAATGTTAGCCACTCTTATCAGAAGGCTTTTTTAATCTCAAAATTTGTGTATAAATCCTGTTAAGTAAATAGTAGAACAATAAGTGTAATCCTTGTCATGTATAATCCTTCAGTTTATCACAATTTACAATAGATCCCAGCTATTCAGTGAATTAAGCAGGGGAGACGAAAATAAACGTCAAAGGTACCAAACTGGCAAAGTAAAACAAAATCTACCATCTTTCCATGGGTTAGAACTTAAACTGAACTCACCTCAAAATTCCTATATTGAAGTCTTAACTCCCAATACCTCAGAATAAGACCTTATTTGAAAATAGGGTCATTGCAGGTGTAATTAATTAAGTGAAGATGAGGTCACACTGGGTTAGGGCTAATCCAATATGACTGGCATCCTTATAAAACAGGGCAATTTGGAGAAAGATGCACACAAGGAGAGAGCCATGTGAAGATGAAGGCAGAGATGGGGTGATATTTCTACAAGAGAAGGAATGCCAAAGATTGTCAGCAAACCACCAGAAGTTAGGAGAGAGGCATGGAACAGATTCTTCCTCACAGCCCACAGAAGGAACCAACCCTGCTGACACCTTGATTTCAGACTTCTAACCTCTGTAACTGTAAGACAATACATTTCTGCCATTTAAGCCACTCTGTTTGCAGTACTTTGTTATGGCAGCCCTAGAAAGCTAATATACCATCTGACAGATTTTGTTTCTTCCAAGTAAGAACATAAATCTTAATAATGCGTATCTCAATTCTGGAGACAGATACTTAAACTTTACTCTGAATCACACAATTGGTCATATACCAAATTCTGTTCTCTACTTCTTTTGTGTAATAAATCTTCTTTCCATCCACATTATAGGTTCCCTGGGGAAAGAATATATTCATTTATTAACTCAACAGGTATTTATTAAAAGCTCTACTAAATGAAAATGAAAAAACAAAGGCTCCTGATCTCTAGGAATTCACAAGCTACAAGTCAAGCCATAGGTAGGTAATAACTGATGCAGAGTAGACTGTGATGAGTTTTCCTGAGGTACAAGAGCAAGGAGCACTTTGCTCCCATGGTTGTGGATGGTGCATCCCTTATACCTAGGCATCTCTCTTAGAAAAATTCTGCGTTTTCCCATGGACCAGTTTTTTCCTTCCCTAGCCCTGAATCTATTTCCCTTTTCCCATCTTTAGCACACGCTGACATTGAAGTCAGTCCACTGCCATTTTGATAATCCTTTCCTCGCAGAATAAATAGATAGAAGGCACTCCCACAGGCAGGAATATGAACCTAGGTAGACAATTCCTGTTTGGAGAAGGCTCCCTAATACCCAGGATTCCGGTGTTTACTGACTCTGCCTACAAAACACGGATGCTTCAGCCAAGGAGGTCTTTAAGACCACCTTCTGACACTCCAGGATCTGAGCAGAAATGTGGCCAAAACAGACTTACATCAAGAAGGCTTATGGGTGCAGAATTCCATTGTGGTTTAGAGGGAGTCGTAGAGGAGGGACAGGACTTGAGGGTCATAATCCAAAGGAAACTTAGCCTTACTGGAATATTCAATTCTTTAAAAAGATACTTTCTGGCACTTCCAGCCCATTTCAGCTTTAATTCAAGACAGAAGAGGTGAGCCATTTACAACCATTCTTCTCACCTCTGTGGATTTTCTGTCAGGAGCAGACAAATCCTACCTCTTTTATTTTTTATTTATTTATTTATTTATTATTAATTTATTTATTTATTTATTTATTTTTTTTTGCGGTACGCGGGCCTCTCACCGTTGTGGCCTCTCCCGTTGCGGAGCACAGGCTCCGGAC
>NC_041224.1:47124047-47153120 GCF_002837175.3 Physeter macrocephalus
ACCCATGTCCCCTGCATCGGCAGGCGGACCCCCAACCACTGCGCCACCAGGGAAGCCCCTACCTCTTTTTTTTTTTTTTTTTTTTGATTCCTCTTCCTCACCTCTTTTCATCATTTTCCTTGTCCTGGCTCCCCCTACTTTCCCTTATTCCATGTCACATCGCCACCTTCTGCCTTAATTATCCTTTCCCAGTCTTAAGACAAAGTATTTTCAATTCGTGTTTACTAAAAGACATTCTAGACGTGGTGCTGTGCTGGGGGCTTTCCCATACGTTATCTCATTTAATCGACACACCCACCATTAGTCTTATTACGAAAAGGAGGCTTGGTAAATAAATCTAAATCCCTTGAATAGAATTATATCCCAGATCTGTCTGACTTCAAGGATCATCCCACTTCTCAAACAACTTGAGAGTGAGAGTACACAGTGATGACTCCACTACCTTGTTTACAGACGAGCCAGTCCACTTATTCATTTAAAAACAAAAAAAATCAGAAACAACTTAGGTCCAACCACAGGGGTGGGTGATTAAGGTGCCACATCACTCTTTAATCTGTGGGTAAGTGTATAAATAGATTCTCTCTACTTAATCTACAAAACCTATTCATTACATCATTACACGTGTGAAAGTACCTGCATGGGCAAGAATGTTTTCCAAGCATCAGGACTTCATACAAAAACAACAAAAGCCCACTGTAACACTGGTATCATGGAACAAGATTCCTAGTATAAAGTGAGATTTCCACACTGCAATGGTTGCAAGGCAGTGTATGTCACAAGCGGTAGCTGAGGGAGACAGGGAAGGGCTTGGCTGGCTACAGGCCAATAGAAACCAGGCAAATGTAGCACTTTCTAACATATCCTGGCTTCTGCTTATTCTAGAAAAAAAATGTCCCTGGCAGGGGGGATCCCTCTTGTCACTTCTCTGTTGGGTTTCTACTGACTGAAGAAGTCCCTGTCCTGTAATATCAAGAAATTCTGTCCTTGGGGCATAAATAAATGCCCAGCTCCTATAGTTCATGGGAGTATGAGAGCCTGAGAGGGCTGGAATCGATCCACCCCATTTTAACTAGCAAGAAACTACCTAGTAATACCTTGTTTGTATTTCTTGGAGGAGGGACACAAGAAACACTTATTTCATTCCACACAATAATTCACCACAGTCAGAGTAAGGGCAACACCATCTCCCAGCTGCTGATTACATCAAAGGCTTGCAGCACAAATTCAATTTTATGATGTTAATCTCGACCTGCCACTCAGAAATTTTCTCTGAGGGATATGATTTTTCTCTGGATTTCATTTTAAGAATGATCTTCTTCGTCCACAATCAATAAAGATATGTTTTCATCAAAAGACTCTATCTTGGTAGAATTCAATTGGCTATTTCAATCCCTTTTGGTGACACAATATTAATTAAAATAGTTTATGTTGCACTTCAGCTGGAAAAAGAGGCAGTGAAAATAGCAGCTACTCAGAACACATGTTCTGTACACATCAACATGGAGGGCAAAAAATAATTTTCTCTTTCTCCAGGCAACAGACATTAGCTATTCAAGAGAGTTGCTCTTAGTTTATCTCTGTGCTCTCACTGAAATTAATCAAAAAAGAAGCTCTTTCTGTTTGTATATTTTGTTCAACAGGAAATCGAAATGCACATAAAGAAGATGCTTCAAATTCTCACCTCCCAGTGATTCAGGAGGAGCAAAAATAAGTGTCTGTGCCTGTGTGGCATATTGGGCTATTAAGAATGACAGTCACTGTTTCTCTTAACTAAAAAAATAATTATGATGCTATTAAAAATTTTTCTATTTTCAATTTCTAAATAATGATTGCAATTGAATACATTTTATTTCTCAAAAGGAAATAATTAGTATAGAGTTTTTCACACTTAAAAAAAGAGGAGAAAATTATGAAATGTGCTACAGAAAATGAATTCTGTTTTAACAGTGATTTTGAAAGTGGCAGTCAGTTCACTTAACAAATATTTATGAAGCACCTACTGTGTGCCTGACTCTGGTCACCATTTGAGGTTCAGATAATCTCAACTGGAGGCTGGAAATCTGAATTTTAACCTGCTCTCCAAAGACATTCTTACTCACATTTGAGGCTAAGAACTTAATGTCATCATCCCTCATGCACCACACAATTAATGAAATATAAAAATCAATTGATAAAATTAAAGCAATATTCACTGAATGAGTGACCAAAAAGAATAATTCCCTCAAAAAGTTCTTACTCAGGGCCTGGTCTGCATGACCTAGTGAGAATGTCAATACCTGGCGGGACTAATCTGGGCCTTCCACAGCAAACAGGCCTTGTCTGGCCCCTAACCTACTGTTTTTCTCTGCAATGACTAAAGCTTAAAGTAGTTAAATTCTTTTTCTGTCTACTGCTGTCTAAACGAAACATGGAAAGAAATCTTCCATGTTCTGTAGGACTTTGCAAGAAAACTACCTGAGGTCTTTCCTTTGAAATCCACTTGGAGAAAGGGCCTAAACAGGAAAACTCTAGGTATTCAATCATTGAGCAAATGTGTACATTGTTTACAAGAAAGGATAATTCAAGATGATCAAGTTAGAATGTCGAGGCAAAGTCTTCCAAATTTAAAAGAATTTTAAGAGCTAACATACCAGAGAAAAATCACAAGAGGGTAAAATCCTCTAACAAATTCCTCCCAAAATGTTCAATTTGCAATTTGGTACTCCAAAAGAGCTAACACATTATCCAGATCCCCTCCCCACAAAATTTTTTTCTAAGCCTCACTTCAGTTGCTCTGACTGAAAACAAGGACTAGAGCAGGAAGCAGGGCCTAAAATGGTCTGAGATCTTATCATGTAAACACAGGAATGTTAACCTTTGTCTATCAAAAACTCCCAGTGTGGTGGAACTCCTTTTACAGAGCCTGGTCTGGCAATATAGGCTAAAAAACACAGCTGGAGTTGAAAGTAAGCCTTTAGTGGTTGGGAAATAGGGGTAATGGAGGTGAAAGTATAAACAGCTTCATACTTCATTCTAAACAACAAGAATAGTTACAACACCTCTTGGTCTGTTTTTTATAATATGCTTGAAATTGCTAAATCCCATCTATACTCAAGGCTGGATTCCTGTTGTATTTTCTCTCATCAAGAGACTAAGACAGGTGGAGGGAACCACACTGGTTGATTGTCACCTGTGTGTCAGACAGCCTCGTGTTTTCTAGGCAACGAAGTCTTCCAACAAAGTTGTGAGGTTGACATTCTTATGGGAGAGACTTGAAAATTAAATAAGGACCTAACAGTGTAAAATATTATACAACCCTCATTTTACGTTTGAGGAAACTGAAGCTCAGAGAAGCAAAATAATTTGCTTCTGGCAAATTAATTAAAACATCCTGTAGCCACGAAAGGATGAGACAGCATAGGGATCCTGTGTGATGATTTGCATTTGTCATACTCTCTCACCCTATACCTTTGAAGACACAGAAGTCTCCCTTGGCCCAGAATGCTCTTCCTCAGCATTTCTTCCTGGCAAACTCCTATAAAAATGGAAACTTCAAGACAGGAACTAAATTTTAACTCCTTTAACTCCTTTGAGCCTCCCCTGGTTGATACATAACACTCCTCTACTCCCAGCCTTCCCTTTTCTACCTTTACCAGAGCTCTGATCACTCTGATCCAATTCTTCCTGTTACCTGAACTATATTATGAATGCTTGGAGGGCAGGAAACTGTTCCTTTTTCCTTTGCATTTTGCTGGCAGGTAGTTTTACATATAACAAGAAGTAAAAAAATGTTGAGGGGGAAGTCAAAAATTAATGTATTTGTTATAAGTGAATGTGATATGGCTTCAAGAGTTGCCTCTTTTTTTTTCTTCTCCCAGACAGATCAGTTTGAATGTAACTCTGTCTGCACAAGGAGCAAAAGGCAGATGTAGAAAAATATCCTTGGCTATCAACATGCATTCTATTCCTATTGAAGCAGGCTAAAATCTTATCAGCTTTCTAGGCCCTTAAAACTCACCACTGACTCAGAGGAAACACACATTCAATTTACCATGAGATTGACTGGTTCAATTAATTACAACTCCCTCATCCTGTACTTGCTTATTCTTTAAACATTCATATATAGGACTTTCATTTTTCCAGGTGAAATTTTGTCTTGTTAAAAGTGAAAAAGGAAGGAGGTCAGTGTTGGGAAAAAATTTTCTACCATTTATCGACTATTAAGTTGTAGACACTGCTATTTACATTATGTGCATCAGTTCATTTGATCTTCATAATGACCCTAAGCATTATTATTATCTTTATTCTAAACATGAGGAAAATGAGGCTTGGAGAATATAAATAGCTTGCCCAAGATAAGAGGTAGAAAACCAAGACAGATTCAGGAGTCTCCAAATCTCACGCCCTTAACCACTGCACTACCTTGCTTAGGTGGGGCAGGGGCATTGCCCAACATGTTCGGAAGCACTTTGGAAATGAGAGCAAACTCTAGACGAGATATTGCTCTAGAGCAGTGATACCTAGCTCTAGAAATGAGGAGTTGCTTTTTATAGAACAGTTCAAAGAGACCCAAATGTCCTTTAAGACCAAACAGAATTTTCTTATTTTGAAGACAAAAATGACACACATAAGTTAAAGGACTTGCTGGTACCCCAGAGTTAATCTGGGGACTTGCCAGGACTTCAGAGATGGTCTGGTATGAGAACTTAGACATATTCTTTTAGTCCTTATCCCTACCTCATCTCCCTGCCTCCAACTCAGTCTAGAACAGAATTTAATCTAAAAATGTTATGACTGGGGAAAAAATAACTATACATTCAGAACAGAGCTCCAGAGAAATGTCTTTTATAATGTACAGACAGAATTCTTAATAAGAGATGCTGCATACTGTAACACTATTAAATAACAGAAAAAATAAGTGAACTGTCAAGCCACAAATAAATCTGAATGAAGCAATCTTGAAACTTTGAAATATTCCTAATACCATTATTTTCAAGGTTCCATAGAGTTATTTAATACCTTATATATACTTCTATTCCAGTTGGCCTCTATAAACTAGAACCTTAGGTTTCTAAAGCAGTCACTTCATTGGATAGAGACTGTTAACGCAAGATTTCACACACAGAGTCTTAACAGTTGATACTTTATTGATAAAATAATTATATTAGTAATTTTAAAACATCTTCCCAAAAAGTAGTGAGAATATTGGAACTCAACAGAGTCCCAATTTTTGCGGTTTTTAAAAAATAATAATCACTTTACTAGATGGTAGCATGGACAGAGTTTCCCTTTCTCCTCCAGCCCTTTGCATTCTTTACAGAAAACACTGTTGGTGCATTTTAATATTGAAGGAGCTAAAGGAGGGCTAAGGAACAAAAGTCACAAGACCGAATTAACCGCAAGTAATGCATGACAAAAGAGGCTGCTTTCTTCTCCCCTGGTCTTTCAATGGTGAGAATTCAGGAGAGTGGAGACTAACCCACTGTGTGTTGCCCGGCGGGAGAAGCGAGGGTGGGGGTAGGAATGGGTATGAAAGAAACAAACAAAAATTTCTAAACCCCTTTCTTCAGGTAGAAAATTCCCAACATGTGACCTAGTCTCCAAAGGTGACCTTGAACTCATTTAGCATTAAAATTGCGAGGGGGAGGAAGACAAAGTTAACGTTCCTATACAGCAACGTTCTGTTTGCATCTTAGAAACGGTTTAGAAATGAACACAAAAATGCTCTAATCGATGAGGAGGGCTGAATAAGGAAGCACCCGTCCGCAAGAGAGTATTACTAGCACTTCACCTTTGCCAGATTCTCGTCAACACAGACATCACCCCCTTGATTTTCCTGTCCCTCGTCCAACTTTTCAAGTGACAAAAGTGTTGTGTCCGTAACCTTTATTGCTGGCTCAGCGGCAGGTGCACAAGGAAAGTTTTCACCAGATCCCCTGACGCGACAGGTCTCAAGCTGTCACATCCTCGCCAGCCGGCGTCCACCGGATCATTTCCCCAGCTACCGGACTCAACTTAATGAATTCAACAGACTCCAGTCCCAGAGAAGTCCGATTTCCGAGACCCAAGAAACTCTCTCAGTAGTGAATGGCGGGTCTCTAAAAGTATTTGGGAGACTACAGGCAGGAATACTAAGGCCCTCACCTACCCTCCGCCACCACCCCCCCCATGCTCGAAAGGACCAATTTGATAGGTGCGTGTCTTCGGTCACTACTGATGCGACATGTGGACGAGAGAGTAGAAGAGGGAATTTTCCACGTGCAAGAACTTGGAGCAAAAGAAGAGATTATAGCAACAGCTACAAGCGCTCACCTTCCTTCGCCGCCCCTCAGTATCCAAACCCTCGGCCTGAAGGCGGGAAGCCGAGGGCTGCACGAGCCTGAGGCCGTCAGAGACCCACCGCCTGGTACAGACGAACCCGAGCCGAGCCGGTGGGAGGCCGCCTTACCCGAGCCTGCGTGCCCCGAAGCAGCAGCAGCCCAGTAGCCTGGCAGCTGGGCAGCAAGACAGCGGGACGGCCTTTTTGGAATGGCCACGCCCCGACACCACGCCCCACCCCGACACCACGCCCTCCCAACCGCGGACGCCACGCCCGGCGCCCCACCCTCACTCCGGCCCTAGCTCTGATTCTCCCCCTGCGGTCTCGCGGCTCTCTCCCGCTCTCACTGGCGGTGGCGGCTGGAACAGGCCCGTCCTCGGGCGTGGAAGTGCTCTGTCCTTCCAGGGCTGGAGAGAGTTGGAGCTGAGGTAAGGAAACTGAAGGTAGGCCAGGTGACAAGGACCCTCACCCCGGCACTGACAGGGCCTGGGAGCCTCAGGACCTTTGATAAAGGAAGGGAGGAAGTTCACCTCCATCCGCATCCTCCCAGCAGGGGAGAGTGAGAGTTCAGGGAGCTAGAAAGGGTGGAAAAGTCACCACTGAAACCAGCGTCCTGACCTGCTCTGAGTGTGCCAAGTATCACAACTGACCGCGTAAGTTTAGAAAAATGGGAGGGACAATTTGCTTTTCTCAGGTTTCTCAGTTATTTTATTTAATCCTCCACACCCTGTGGGCAACTTAGTCCTGAATTCTAAGACTCCTGGAAGCAGGTGGGGACAGATTTTTTTTTTTTTAAACATCTTTATTGGAGTATAATTGCTTTACAATGGTGTGTTAGTTTCTGCTTTATAACAAAGTGAATCAGCTATACATATACATATGTCCCCATATCCCCTCCCTCTTTCGTCTCCCTCCCACCCTCCGTATCCCACCCCTCTAGGTGGTCACAAAGCTGATCTCCCTGTGCTATGCAGCTGCTTCCCACTAGCTATCCATTTCACATTTGGTAGTATATGTAAATCCATGCCACTCTCTCACTTTGGGGGACAGATTTTTAACCACTCCCTTTTCACTGATAACCTATCTGGCTTCCCAGATGCTAAGGATAGTTGGCCAGGCCCAAGTCAGCACAAGTTCTAGGTCTCCTCTGAGGTCAAACTTCACATACCTTGGACCTTCCTGTGTGAAATTCCTCCGAGGAGGACACTCCTCTCATCTTCATCCTCTGAGCTGGGTTAATTCCTATTCTTGGTTCATTTGAAACCTCACTTTCCCCATGCAGGTTAGGTGTTCCTGCTATTCACTCCCAAGATGTGTCACTTCCTCTGTCATGACACTTGTCATGACACTGCAATTACTTGTTGCATTGGCCTCCCCTGCTTGACTGTAAGGTCTGTGAAGACAGGGACACCAAGCATATAGTAGATATTGATACATAATAAATATTGTTGACCAATGACATGCATCTAACACTCACCTGTTATGGTGACCACAGGGCGCAGTTCTTTAATGAACTTCCCTCACCTATCCTTAACTTCTGAGTCTTCAGGATTTTATTTCAAAGTTGACATTCCCACCCCCATTGCCATTGCCAAGTGTTCATCCGACCTCTTGAGCAGAGCCTTCTCCTTCAGTCTTCATAAAGATGCAGGTATTGAAAGAGCACTAGACTTGGTTCCTCTTGTTTGAGCTCTGCCACAACTAGCTCAGGCATGTTAAAGGCCCTCAACCATTCTGGGTCTCAGATCAGAGCCTTTGATACTTTTAGGGCACATGAAAATGGGGGGGAAAGGAAAAATTTTTAAAAAAAGAACATTTAGCTTGAAAAAAGTGTTAATAATATATAATATTAATTTAATGGTCTTTATTGCCAGTGCAGTTGACAATGTTGAACTTTCCAAGCCCTATAATGGTAGAAAACAGTAAGAGTTGAAGAAATCTTCCCACTCCTTCATGTTCTGGAAATAGGAACTAGTTTATTGCAAGGAATCATCCTTCCCAAATGACTTAAATAAGACTTACTGATAAGAGGAAGGAACACTCTCAAACTCATTCTGTGAGGCCACCATCACCCTGATACCAAAACCAGACAGAGATACTGCAAAAAAAGAAAATTACAGACCAATATCATTAATGAATATAGATGCAAAAATACTCAGCAAAATACTAGCAAACAGAATCTCGCAACACATTAAAAGCATCATACACCATGAGCAAGTGGGATTTATCCCAGGGATGCAAGGATTTTTCAATATCTGCAAATCAATTAATGTGACACACCACATTAACAAGCTAAAGAATAAACACCATATGATCATCTCAGTAGATGCAGAAAAAGCTTTTGACAAAATTCAACACCGATTTATGATAAAAACTCTCCAGAAAGTGGGCACAGAGGGAACCTACCTCAACATAGTAAAGGCCATGTATGACAAACCCACAGCAAACATCATTCTCAATGGTGAAAAACTGAAAGCATTTCCTCTAAGATCAGGAACAAGACAAAGATGTCCACTCTCGACACTATTATTTGACATAGCTTTGGAAGTCCTAGCCAGGGCAATCAGAGAAGAAAAAGAAATAAAAGGAATTGGGAAAGAAGATTGGAGAAGAAGAAGTAAAACTGTCACTGTTTGCAGATGACATGATACCATACATAGAGAATCCTAAAGATGCCGCCAGAAAACTACTAGAGCTAATCAATGAATTTGGTAAAGTTGCAGGATACAAAATTAATGCACAGAAATCTCTTGCATTCCTATGCACTAACAATGAAAGATCTGAAAGAGAAATTAAGGAAATAATACCATTTACCATGGCATCAAAAAGAATAAGATACCTAGGAATAAACCTACCTAAGGAGGTAAAAGACCTGTACTCAGAAAACTATAAGACACTGATGAAAGAAATCAAAGATGACACAAACAGTTGGAGAGATATACCATGTTTTTGGATTGGAAGAATCAATATTGTGAAAATGACTATACTACCCAAAGCAATCTACAGATTCAATACAATCCCTATCAAATTACCCATGGCATTTTTTACAGAACTAGAACAAAAAATCTTTCTGGGGTTTTATCTTGTTCCTTCATCTGGTACAAAGTCCTCTGCCTTTTCATTTTGTCTGTCTTTCTGTGAATGTGGTTTTCCTTCCACAAGCTGCAGAATTGTAGTTCTTGTTGCTTCTGCTGTTTGCCCTCTCAAAGCCTTCCTTTTCTTAAAAGCTAAAATTACGTGAAATTCAAGAGCCAGAAATTTGTGATTTGTGAATTCTGGGCCTGTCACTAGTTATGTGACTACAGACAAATCACACAATTTTCAGAAAGATAATCATTTTTATCAGTGAGGGAAAGTCCTCTGTAAACTGTAAGTGATATGCACATGTTAGACGTGAGAATTATTAAAATATTTCTGTCCCTGCAGAAGTAGGTACAGATATGAAGCCTCTCTCCTGTCTCCCCCATCCTCCTTTCTCATTCTGGGTTGCTTCTAGATGACCAGGTGACACACCATCCTTCTGCTGGCTAACACTAGAACTGTAGACATAATGCCTAAAGAAAGGTACCTTGTTCTTTAGGTCAGGGTCTCTTCATTTTATTTGTAAGACTGTAAGACCATGATGTTGCATATGAATTTTCACTAACAAAGTGCTCTCCTATACCATTGAGACCATGGGGACCACCTGATCTTGAAAGGCTTCTTAGGGATCCTTGCTCTAAGCAGTTCCCAAACTTGAAGATTTCACAGGTTAGTAAAATTTCAAAGAAAATGAGAATAAACATAGGGTTGTCAATTTTTATTTTGCCAAGTAATGCCCTTAAACATAAAACAAATTAAAAAATCTTTATCAAAGCAGAAATAAAAATGTTTCAAGTTACATTATTATGAAGTTACCCAATACCAAGGATGATAAGCAGATTCTAAAATCTTCCAGAGAAAAAAATAAAGGTCACTTGCAAATGAGAAGAAGAATTGTCTTAGACTTTTCTGTGGCAATGCAGGATGTTAGAAAACAGTGTATCAAAGTCTTCAAATTTTTTAGAAGAAATGATTTTCAAATTAGAATTCTATATCCAGCCAAGTTATGAAACAATCATAAGACATTTTCATATATGTAAGAACAAAACGATAAACCTCCCTTGCACACTTTTTAGGAAGCTGTGAATAATACCTTCAGGAAAATGAAGACATTAACCAAGAAAGAGAAAAGCATGATACCTAGGAGTAAAAGGAATAGACGCGTCAACATGAAAAGAACTGAAGGGAAAACTCAGCATGAGACACATGCCCAAAGCCCAGAAAGAGCCAGTCCATACTGGAGTGGGAAATAAAGGGAAATAAAGAGAGAGCCTCTAGAGGAGAAAAAAAGTGAAATAGTTGGATTACTTGATATGGATGAGCATTTTAAAAATAATTGACAGACATTTATTTGTTGGGTCTGCTTGAACTCTAGAGGTCAAAAAAGGGACTAAAAATTAAGCAAACACAAAGTAAGTACTACAATTAACATTATTTGAAATGAAGAGAAGAAATAGTATTTACAATGATAACAGCTAACATTTATGTGTGAATAAAAATTGTAAATAAAATTCCCTTTACTTAAAATTTGCTAGAAGAAGATTATAATAGACATTTGGTCTCCTTTTGGGCTTCCCAGGCTCATGGAACAATCTTTCTATTTGGGGGAAATTCCCCACTCTACCAATTTCTACCTTCCCAAGAGAGAAGGCAAAACTTTCTTGCCCAGCTGACCTTGTAGCCAGAGAGCAGGTATGTGATCTAAGCTCACCAATCAGATGCACCCATAAGAGACATAGATTAACACAGATGTGACAGAGAATTCAGCTGTCTAGGTGGCAGAGACCTCCGCTTCCAGATGCAATGATGGTAGTCACTTTAGTGATAGGATCCAGGGCCCGAAGCAATGGTGATAATTCTGCTGCCTGTGCCCAGTAGTGATAGCAGTCACATCTTCGGAGAACAATGTTAGTTGCTGTCCTTGCCAGTGCCCACAATATACTTTAACAAATTAATTTTCTGTGAAGCTTCTGGAATGGATATCTGTCATTTACAACTAAACCCAACAATGGATAATAAGAATTTAGCATTTACTGTTGACATTTCACATGCATTTTTTCACTAGGTTATAATCCCCTAAACCAAGATGGTGTAATACGAAAACTATGATAGTACCTGACAATGGCAAAGACTATGTCCTTCTGACCAGTCATTGGCGGGGGAAGTCTGGGACTTATAATTTTTTACGCTATTCAACTAAGTCCCTAACTATAAAAATTATAGAATTTTTAACATTGTCAAGTGCAACATGACATTTTAACTAGGAAAATGGAAGTGTATGTGTGTGTGTGTGTGTGTGTGTATGTTCTTTCCTGAAGTAGCAGTGAGATTGAAGATCCTTGGGTGTCTTTTAAAGAAGTTATAAGCCTGTGAAACAAGGAGCTTAAAATAATGATGGCAGATTCTTGATTATAGTGGTGCCATTGAGCAACGCTATAATATAATATTTTAGGTGAAAAGTAACATTTAGACAGGTTATTTTTCTAGCATTTGATTTCCAGTTCAAATATATTTCTTCTTCCTGTTTTGGATGTGCCTACATTGAAAGCAAAATGAGAAAAGACAAGTAAATGTATTTTATTTTTTATGATAGCATTCTGGATCTTAAAAAAGGTAGGTATTGAAGCAATTTGAAGTGTTAACTACAACAGTAACCAAACCTAGTTATTTTTCATGCCCTAAAGGCTTCCTACAAAAGCAGAATAATTACCTGAGACAATGTCATAGAATGAATGACCCAGAGGTACTTTGGTTTTGCAGTCTCCTTGTGAATTCTGCTCAACTGTCTGTATAAATGATTGCAGCATTGTGTACTTAATCATAAGCAATTGGAAGCTTCCAGAAGAAAAACTGTCCCACAGATTTTAACACACTCTGACATGAAGGGAAGTTTAATTCCCAGAACTTAATTATATTAACATCCCAGAAAGGGTCGAGGAACAGAGTAGTCAATAGTTAGTATCCTAGTACTATATATATTATTCTGAGAGAATCAGTTCACAAACAAGGACTGAACTCCAATTTATAATAGCAACAATGACTTACATTTGGATGGTACTTCTTCAGTAAACTTTCATACATATTATTATTATTAGTTTTAATTGGGGTATAGTTGCTTTACAATGTTGTGTTAGCTTCTGCTGTATAACAAAGTGACTCAGCTATATGTATACATATATCCCCTCCCTCTTGGACCTCCCTCCCCCCGCCCCTGCTTCCCACCCATCTAGGTCACCACAGAGCACTGAGCTGAGCTCCCTGCATTATACGGCAGGTTCCCACTAGCTATCTATTTTACACATGGTAGTGTATATATGTCAATCCCAATCTCCCATTTCACCCCACCCCTCCTTCCCCTGGCCCGTGTGCACACATCTGTTCTCCATGTCTGCGTCTCTATTCCTGCCCTGCAAATAGGTTCATCTGTACCATTTTTCTAGATTCCACATATATGCATTAATATACGATATTTGTTTTTCTCTTTCTGACTTACTTTACTCTGTATGACAGACTCTAGGTCCATCCACGTCTCTACAAATATTTAACTGATACAAGTAAAGGACAATATAGCAGAAATGAAATGCACAAACAGCAGAGAAAGGACATGACATGGAAATCATTTGCTTTTGACTTTGCATTGCTTTTGGCAATTCTGCATGATGTCATTTTGAGGTGAACCCTTGTGTTATCCTAAGAAGTTGTTTCCTTTGGATTATCTTTTATGAATTAGTCCCTTTAATTGAACCCAGTTCGTTCCATAGATAATATTAACTCCCCTTAGTTTTCAATTTTCCATCCTCAGAAATAATCCAGATTATTTCCTTTTTGCTCATTCTTATCTGTTGATCCATCCTTTCACACTTCCTAGTTCTTCAGTCTACTCTGCTCCCACCGATGCCCTGTTTTGTTCCAAGTTTCCACTCCCATTATTTACCTCCCTGCTTTGTCACAGCCCCCATTTTCTCCGGTTGTTGCACACGTCAAAATTGTGATTATACATCCATTTGCTTCTTGTTTCCCCCACTGCACTATTATAAGTTCCATAGCGGTAGTTACTCAATTTCTTTCACCACTATACATTCATTTATCACCAAAGTGCTTAGCATATAGAAGGTTCTTAATAAAATGTGTTGAATAATAAAATGAATAACGAAACTTATATTACCAGTTAAACACTTGTAAAAAAAAAATTAAGGTTAGATCCTAACTCATATCTTACAAAAAATCCAAATGAATTAGAAGTTAAAAAAAAAAAGGAAGCTAAAAAATTTGCTGAGTTAGATATTAGTAAATGTTTTAAAACCTTGGTGTGGTAAAACTTTGGTGTGGCTTTTCTTTGCCCTATTTTTTCCTCCTCCACCTCTTCTGACATTTAATTTTTTCCTCCTTCTCTTTCTACTCCTCTTCCTTCTTTTTGTTCTGTTGTTAGAATGAAAATATAAAAATCATACAGATCTATTTAAAAAATACAAAAGACTATTAAGAAAATGAAGGTCCATTAATATTCCATATACCCATTCACTTTTCCCACCCAGACAAACCAAGATGATCTTTTTGTTCAGTTTTCATTTGAAAAAAGCATTTTGTATGTGTGCCAGAAGCTGGAATTATCTAGAAAAATACTAATAAATTTTATGTGTATAATTCAAAATCACCTACACATCAAATCCATTATAAACAAAGTTAAAAGGCAAATGACAAACATGGAAAAATACTTTCAAATCATGTTGAAACCATTATGATTTATGGTGGATTAAAGATGGCAGCATATTCTTTGTCCCTCCTCCACTGAGAAAGAGAGTTTATTTCCCATCCTCTTGCATCTGGGCCGACTCTGTGATTGCTTAACTAAAAGAAGGTGGCAGAAATAACTGTGCTAGTTTGGGCCTAAGCCTTAAAAAAGCCCGATGAGTTCCACTTGTGGGCTTCGGGGAGTAATGAGCTTCTATGCAAGAAGTCTAACTACTTTTCTGGAAAGAGTATGTGAAGATACCACATGGAGAAGCCATGTGGAAAGTAGAGGCCCTGAGACTTGACCTGGAAAGGGAGAGAGGATGAGGCATTTGAGTGTCCCATTCCAGACTTTATAAAGGAGAGGGATCCCAAGCAAAACCAGCTAGAGAATTATCTTGCTGAGCCTAATCAGCCCCAGAGCCACGGGACATAATCAAATGATTGACATTTAAGGCAGCAGTTAATTAAAATGAAATTAGGTAGTTGTCTTTGTCCATTTGAGCTCCTATAGAAAAATACTACAGACTGGGTGGATTATAAACAGCAAGCCATGTTTCTGGAGACTGGGAGGTACAAGAACATGGTACAGCAGATTTGCTGTCAAGTGAGGGCCCACTTCCTCAGCCATAAACTGTGCCTTCTAGCTGTAACTCCAAATGGTGGGAAGGGTTAGGGAGCTCTGTGGAATCTTTTTTACAAAAACACTAATCCCATTCATGAGTGTTCCGCCTTTATGACCTAATCATCTCCCAAAGGCCATCAATTTGGGCATTAGCTTTCAAAGTAGGAATTTTGGGGGGACACAAACATTGTCTATAGCAGTAGCTAAATGTGCTGCTGCAATGAAAAACCTAAAATATGTGGCATTGACTTTGGACTGGGTTAGGAGCCAAAGCTGGAAGGACCTCAGGGAGGTTGTAAAAGTTTGTTTGATCATAAACTGAATTGTATTCTGAACACAGTGTTCAGAAAATGATATGGATGCTAAATAAATTTCTGATGAATAAACAAATGAGGTCTTATAAACAAGTAAAACAAATACCCCAATTTAAAAATGGGCTAGGGCTTCCCTGGTGGCACAGTGGTTGAGAGTCCGCCTGCCGATGCAGGGGACACGGGTTTGTGCCCCGGTCCGGGAAGATCCCACATGCCGCGGAGCGGCTGGGCCCGTGAGCCATGGCCGCTGAGCCTGTGCATCCGGAGCCTGTGCTCCGCAACCGGAGAGGCCACAACAGTGAGAGGCCCGTGTACCGCAAAAAAAAAAAGGGCTAAAAGTAAATGGACATTTCACCTAGAACACAAAAGTCCGGTAGGTATATAAAAACATGCTTAGTCTCAATAATATTTAAAGAAATGCAAAGTAGAACGGGATCCTGGTTGGGTATTTGTTTTACCTATCAAACTGACCAAAATAAAATAGAATGATACTAGAAGGCATGCACTCTTATATTGCCAGTGTGAGTGGACATCCGTAAAACGTTTTTGGAGGGCAGTTAGCAATATGCACTAACTGCCTCAAAAACACATATACCCTTTAACCCAACAATTTAAATTTAGAAAACTTTCCTGAGAGAATAATTAAGAATTACACAAAGTTTTAGCCATAATGATTATCTCAATACAGTATTTTTTATTATAATAAAAATTTGTTTATGATTATCTGACTCGGCAATGAATTAAGTTGTGTAGCAAAAATGATGTTGCAAAATTGTATTTATGGGCTTGAAAAGATGTTCATATCATTTCATAGTAAAAAAAAGCAGGTAACAATGATGTGTTTGGTATGACCCATTTTTATTAAAATATTATATAATATATAACAAAAATATACTATGATATATGCATATATAATCTTAAAATTCTTCATATATATGAAATATGTATCATGTATAGGATATACATGATATATGTTATAATCCATATATCATGCAGGTACCAGATCATTCAGGGCCTTCAGTTCCTAATAGAAACTTGGTTATTTCCCTCAGAGCAGCACGGAGCCACTGCAAGATTTTAAAGCAGAGTAACAATAAGATCTGATTGTAATGATTGCTGTGTAGAATATTTTCAAGGTGAGCAAGAGAAGTACCTATAATACAGTGACTATGAACTTTAACCCCAGAGCAAGACAGTCTGGAGTTGAATCCAAGCTACACCACTTAAAAACTATGTAACCTCAGGGCTTCCCTGGTGGTGCAGTGGTTGAGAGTCCGCCTGCCGATGCAGGGGACGCGGGTTTGTGCCCCGGTCCGGGAAGATCACATGTGCCGCGGAGCGGCTGGCCCGTGAGCCATGGCCGCTGAGCCTGCGTGTCTGGAGCCTGTGCTCCGCAACGGGAGAGGCCACGACAGTGAGAGGCCTGCGTACCGCAAAAAAAAAACCCCAAAAAACTATGTAACCTGTCTGGGCTCCCGGTTTACTCTTCTATAAAATGGTGATGATAATAGTACTTACCTCCTGGGAAGGCTATAAGGATTAGATAATGCAGTGCAAAGTGTTCAGAGTAGGACCTAACACAGACTAAACTCTATATGTTATTGTAATTCCCCTTTTAAAAATAAGGAGGCTTGCCAAGGTTAAGTAACTTGCCCGAGGCCACACAGCTACAATTCTGTGGTAGTGGTGTAGCTTCGGTTGATGATGAGTGGAATGATCACACATTCCCCGGGTTATAGTATGGAGCACCACATCACCAGTTAATATAACAAAGGGAGAACAACTCTACTGAAGATGTGATAATAAATCATGATGGTACTTGCATATATGTACTTGACTCTAAGTACAGTAAAACATGAGTGAAGTTCTATTCGTTTTTTGAGAAGACTATAAATATTATATATTTTTCATCAGGATAAAAACTAAGGACAAAGACTTAGTCTTCTTATATCCTGGAGGGTTTTACTTAGTCTATCTGATTAGCTCCTTCCAATGCAATGCCTCTGCTCCCCAAATGGAGGGAGGGTGGATGGATTTAAAATGGGGGAAGGGAACATGGTGATGTGCACCTTCCTCTGGGATTTAAACCTACATCTACCCAACTACAAAGTTTATGCTTAGTTCAATTTTTGTTTTTTTTTAAACCCCACATTTGTTTATTTATTTATTTTTGGCTGTGTTGGGTCTTTGTTTCTGTGCGAGGGCTTTCTCTAGTTGTGGCAAGCTGGGGCCACTCTTCATCGCGGTGCGCGGGCCTCTCACTATCGCGGCCTCTTGTGGCGGAGCACAGGCTCCAGACGCGCAGGCTCAGTAGTTGTGGCTCACGGGCCTAGTTGCTCCGCGGCATGTGGCATCTTCCCAGACCACGGCTCGAACCGGTGTCCCCTGCATTAGCAGGCAGATTCTCAACCACTGCGCCACCAGGGAAGCCCTATGCTTAGTTCATTGATTTACAGGCTTTCACTTCTATTAAAGTATATTGCCGTGGTAGATTTAGGACTCCTGAGATAACATTAATGAGAAATTCAAATCTCCTTGGTACTATAGAGTGACATTGCCAGAAATGGTTTATTAACAGGTCTAGCTGTTGACAAACTTGTCAAGTGGAAGAAGCTGGTATAGCCTTACCCTTTGGAATCTTTCAGCCAGTTAATTTTGTTCTGGTTCTCCCTTCAATTTATCTCCCTGAGAGCACACTTGTTTCTAACTTTCCCGCTCCTAAATCCCATTTCATCAGAGAGGGCATTGTGACCCAGTTTATCTCATTAACCCATGCTGGTGGGCTAATGGGGCTGATGAGTTACCCCATTCTGTTGTGCATTCAAATACAACAATCAAGAAATATTTAGGCTCTTATTATTCACTCAACAAATATTCAGTGAATATCTATTATATTTTAGGTGCTGGAGAAAAAGCAAAAAACAGTCTATAAGACCTTAGCGGTATCTTACAGACTAAGATACTTACATTGTTTCAAACTGATAGTGTGAAAGTCTAGGAAGAATTTCTATCCAATCAGCCTGTTGGTTCTAGTGCTTCTTTAGTACTCCCTCTAGTACTTGTGTTTTCTCTCTCTCTCTCTTTTAATTTTTATTATTTATTCCCCAATAAGGTGGATTAAGGTATTTTTAGCTGGTGTACTAATTGATCACTGTGCTTACTACCTTTATCTCTCTTCCCTAGAGAGAAATATTATAATTCCTAAAACTGTATCAAGATCTTCCTAATTTTAGGCTAGTTAATTAGTTCTTTCTTCTCTAGTTATTTCCATATAACAAGTAAACCTCACTTAAGTCCTTAATTTGAGTTTCTCAGGGATCTAGTACATGTGCAAGAGTCCCAAAATGTCACTGTTTTAACCCAGATTAAGAATCTTATGATGAAATTTCAGATATCCAAACAGGGCCCAAATAATGAGAAAGATTCACATCAGAAAAGCAATCTAATTGGCTGAACCTCCTAAGACTGCTCCTGGAAACAAATAAAAGTGATACTTGTAAAAAACTAGTCAAGTTAATAAGTCCCTGCTTCTTTTTTAGGATGATAGATGTATGATCAGGCTATTCAAGATGGCTCTTCTCTTGCCCTCTGTACTCCCCTGCTCCACCAGGCCCTGCTTCACTCAGATGATTATCCAATCCTCTTAATTATAGGGCTTAATTAGTAGCTCCTAACTGATGAGCCCACCTGACGTCAACTGCGCCCTATAAATGGTAGCCTCCTTCTCCCCTGAGTAGCTTAGGCTAATGCCATGTTCTTCCTGCTCGCCCTGAGCTGTACACAGTGGGGTGTTGCTCCAGGACCCTTTGTGTAAGATCTCCTTGTCCAATAAATCATTGATGTCTCTGTTGCTGTCTCTGGGCAACTTCAAGACTTGCAGGCCTGTGGGGTGCAGCCCAAAAATAGAACAGTAAAGGACTGGAAAGATCATCAGGCAGTAGTTCTCCCCAAGGGGCAGTACATGCTTGTGACAGTTTCCTGGAGTTGCTCATGGCATTTAGTGTCAGGGCCCCAGAATGCTCACAGTGTAGCAGTGTCCTGATAAGGCAGCACTATTAGTCCATTCTTTTGCCAAGGGGAAGGAAACACATGCTGGAATCTTTCCCCCAAGGTCATATGCCCAGCCAATGCCAGAGCTAGAGACAGAATTTGTTTTACTGACCTGGGTCCTTGGACTCTGTTTTTTTTAAATAAATTTATTTATTTTATTTATTTTTGGCTGCGTTGGGTCTTCATTGCTGCGCACCGGCTTTCTCTAGTTGCGGCGAGCAGGGGCTACTCTTTGTTGCAGTGTGTGGGCTTCTTATTGTGGTGGCTTCTTTTTAGGGGAGCCTTGGCTCTAGGCATGCAGGCTTCAGTAGTGGTGGCACATAGGCTCAGTAGTTGTGGCTCGCGGGCTCTAGAGCGCAGGCTCAGTAGTTGTGGCTCACGGGCTTTGTTGCTCTGCAGCATGTGGGATCTTCCCGGACCAGGGCTCGCACCCGTTTCCCCTGCATTGGCAGGCGGATTCTTAACCACTGTGCCACCAGGGGAGTCCCTTGGACTCTTTAATCAATAGAAATTGATAGGAGGCCAGATGAGAACTCAGGCAAGGCTTTATTGGGACTCCTGCTGCAGCACAACGGAGCAAAGACAAGTAGCAGGTGCCCTTGCTTGCTCCAGAGAGGAGCTGCTTGGGTCCTTAAAAGGAGTAACAACAGGGGTGGGTAGATAGGTTGGGCAGGAGGCGTGGCTTCGGAGGTCTGCTCAGGCCCTTGGTGGTGCTGTGTGCAGGGATCCCATGCAGGACCCTGCTTTTGCTCCCTGCATCTCAGAAGTGGCAGTTGGTTTGTGACCTTTGTGTATCCTATTGTTCATAACTGCACCAATTGTACATGTGTGCAGTTATTTTTAGTCCCTTATAGTTTCTTTGTATTCTGTTGCTCAAGGAAACATTTGTTCGGGTGCAAGCACTCTGGTAAAAGTGTCCCAGGTCCCAGCCTGTCTCACTTGGAACTCCAGTGCAGGATTTTTTCCACTGGAACCACTTTCCTGCATAATTCCTCCTTATACAGCTGAAGGAAAACTGTCTCATTGAAAAGAATTTCTTTAAGGTGTGATATTTTCATTCTCCTCAGATGTTGTTTCTCATGCTCTAAATCCTTCTTTGGTGCGGTTTTCAGTGACATTTCAAAATCAGCCTCATTATTCTGCAATTGTAAGTTTTTTTGGGGGGGGAGAGGTAGTAGTTCCAAAATGTCACTGTTTTAACCCAGATTAAGAATCTTATGATGAAATTTCAGATATCCAAACAGGGCCCAAATAATGAGAAAGATTCACATCAGAAAAGCAATCTAATTGGCTGAACCTCCTAAGACTGCTCCTGGAAACAAATAAAAGTGATACTTGTAAAAAACTAGTCAAGTTAATAAGTCCCTGCTTCTTTTTTAGGATGATAGATGTATGATCAGGCTATTCAAGATGGCTCTTCTCTTGCCCTCTGTACTCCCCTGCTCCACCAGGCCCTGCTTCACTCAGATGATTATCCAATCCTCTTAATTATAGGGCTTAATTAGTAGCTCCTAACTGATGAGCCCACCTGACGTCAACTGCGCCCTATAAATGGTAGCCTCCTTCTCCCCTGAGTAGCTTAGGCTAATGCCATGTTCTTCCTGCTCGCCCTGAGCTGTACACAGTGGGGTGTTGCTCCAGGACCCTTTGTGTAAGATCTCCTTGTCCAATAAATCATTGATGTCTCTGTTGCTGTCTCTGGGCAACTTCAAGACTTGCAGGCCTGTGGGGTGCAGCCCAAAAATAGAACAGTAAAGGACTGGAAAGATCATCAGGCAGTAGTTCTCCCCAAGGGGCAGTACATGCTTGTGACAGTTTCCTGGAGTTGCTCATGGCATTTAGTGTCAGGGCCCCAGAATGCTCACAGTGTAGCAGTGTCCTGATAAGGCAGCACTATTAGTCCATTCTTTTGCCAAGGGGAAGGAAACACATGCTGGAATCTTTCCCCCAAGGTCATATGCCCAGCCAATGCCAGAGCTAGAGACAGAATTTGTTTTACTGACCTGGGTCCTTGGACTCTGTTTTTTTTAAATAAATTTATTTATTTTATTTATTTTTGGCTGCGTTGGGTCTTCATTGCTGCGCACCGGCTTTCTCTAGTTGCGGCGAGCAGGGGCTACTCTTTGTTGCAGTGTGTGGGCTTCTTATTGTGGTGGCTTCTTTTTAGGGGAGCCTTGGCTCTAGGCATGCAGGCTTCAGTAGTGGTGGCACATAGGCTCAGTAGTTGTGGCTCGCGGGCTCTAGAGCGCAGGCTCAGTAGTTGTGGCTCACGGGCTTTGTTGCTCTGCAGCATGTGGGATCTTCCCGGACCAGGGCTCGCACCCGTTTCCCCTGCATTGGCAGGCGGATTCTTAACCACTGTGCCACCAGGGGAGTCCCTTGGACTCTTTAATCAATAGAAATTGATAGGAGGCCAGATGAGAACTCAGGCAAGGCTTTATTGGGACTCCTGCTGCAGCACAACGGAGCAAAGACAAGTAGCAGGTGCCCTTGCTTGCTCCAGAGAGGAGCTGCTTGGGTCCTTAAAAGGAGTAACAACAGGGGTGGGTAGATAGGTTGGGCAGGAGGCGTGGCTTCGGAGGTCTGCTCAGGCCCTTGGTGGTGCTGTGTGCAGGGATCCCATGCAGGACCCTGCTTTTGCTCCCTGCATCTCAGAAGTGGCAGTTGGTTTGTGGCCTTTGTGTATCCTATTGTTCATAACTGCACCAATTGCACATGTGTGCAGTTATTTTTAGTCCCTTATAGTTTCTTTGTATTCTGTTGCTCAAGGAAACATTTGTTCGGGTGCAAGCACTCTGGTAAAAGTGTCCCAGGTCCCAGCCTGTCTCACTTGGAACTCCAGTGCAGGATTTTTTCCACTGGAACCACTTTCCTGCATAATTCCTCCTTATACAGCTGAAGGAAAACTGTCTCATTGAAAAGAATTTCTTTAAGGTGTGATATTTTCATTCTCCTCAGATGTTGTTTCTCATGCTCTAAATCCTTCTTTGGTGTGGTTTTCAGTGACATTTCAAAATCAGCCTCATTATTCTGCAATTGTAAGTTTTTTTTTGGGGGGGAGAGGTAGTAGTTATATTTTTTATTCCCTCAAAAATATTTTATTAAACTTGATCTTTGTTTTATTTCCCTACTTAATCCAAATAACTTTTGACTATTTTAAAAAACCAAACCTACCTCCAAATGTATAAAATGTGCTGTTTTTAAACATTGAAAGGAAAGAAGGTGCCGTTCTCATTCAACATATAACATTCCTTGCAAGTGTATCATGTGCCCGGTGTTGTGTTAAGTTCTATGGGTACAGGAGATACAATGTTAAAAGAAAAAAATGATCCCCCCCTCCCCCCTCAGACACATGAGAAGGTGAGTTCAATATAGTGTTTATAGTGATATTATAGGATCTATATGAATGTCAAGAAAGGGCAGTTAATCCCATTGTGGGTAGTTAGGCCTTCTGGGGGGTTGATACTCCAGTTGAGATTTGAGGGGTAGCAGGTGATAATCAGACAAATGGTAAGGTGGGGTTTAGGGCAAGAAGAATGGGAGACAGAAATCTAGTCAAAGAGAACAGCGTCTGCAGATCTTGGGTTAAACAAGACAGTGTGTCACAACTGTGGTAAAGCAAATAGTGTACTTTGGTGGAAACACAGATAGCTTTTCTGTCAGTTGTGAAATGGAAATGGAAGGGAAGGGATAAAGAGGCAAGGATGAGACTGGATGGGGAAGATCTTATTAGCCAGGCCAAGAAGTGTGGGAACCTCTGAATGGGTTTAAGAATAGAATTGGTAATTCCAAAAGTAGAAATTTGAATAAATAATCAGCTTCTAAAAATTAGAACTTCATAGAACAACACTCATTAGATGCAGAGAATATGGTCTGACATTCTTATTGAAATTCATCACATCCACTCCCAGCGATGCTGCAAACATGTTTCTGATCCTGGACCAATCTTGGCCCAGAGCCTCTCCTCCCTTCTGTACTCAGTGACAAGCCCCTCTCCCCAGTCAATTCTTCCAATTAGTGCTCATCAGTGCTGGGGACAGATGTTGTCATAGTAAAGAATGAGGAGACATTTGTTCAGAGTTCAGGAGGACAGTGACAAAGAGGGGGGATTTATTGCATTACCACACACACAACACAATTAAATATTAATGAAAAATGTCACTTTTCCTGTCATTACCAGGCTTTTGTTTTGCAAAGATAATCCACTGGACCAAATGGTGAAAGATATACAGTGCTACTGCTGAGTGAATGTTGGAGATGTAATTAGCAAAGTTTTGGAAACAAAGGTGCTTTCACAAATTGTGAAAGGATAGATGGGCAAAAAGTGTCCACTGGAGATACATGCAATAATTAAAGAGGTGTTTTTGAGTGCCTACTGAGGAATGTTTTGTGTGTAAAAAGAGTAACACTTTATTGAGGTTTTTCTGTGTTAAATTAAAGCACCAGCCATACTCACATGCTTATTTTGGAGAAGCTGTTGTATTTCACATACTGATATATCCGTGAAGACTCACTTTGAGCTTCAGTAAAATAGCAGTGAAACATTCTTCAGAAGATTGACTATGAAAATAAAAAACTAATAAACAAAAAAAATCGTCATGAAGAACCTAGGGGCAGGACGGAAATAATGATGCAGACCTACTAGAGAATGGACTCGAGCACGCGGGGAGGGGGAAGGATAAGCTGGGACAAAGTGAGAGAGTGACATGTACATATATACACTGTCAAACGTAAACTAGATAGCTAGTGGGAAGCAGCCGCATAGCACAGGGAGATCAGCTCGGTGTTTTGTGACCACCTAGAGAAGGGAAGGGATAAAGAGGCAAGGATGAGACTGGATGGGGAAGATCTTATTAGCCAGGCCAAGAAGTGTGGGAACCTCTGAATGGGTTTAAGAATAGAATTGGTAATTCCAAAAGTAGAAATTTGAATAAATAATCAGCTTCTAAAAATTAGAACTTCATAGAACAACACTCATTAGATGCAGAGAATATGGTCTGACATTCTTATTGAAATTCATCACATCCACTCCCAGCGATGCTGCAAACATGTTTCTGATCCTGGACCAATCTTGGCCCAGAGCCTCTCCTCCCTTCTGTACTCAGTGACAAGCCCCTCTCCCCAGTCAATTCTTCCAATTAGTGCTCATCAGTGCTGGGGACAGATGTTGTCATAGTAAAGAATGAGGAGACATTTGTTCAGAGTTCAGGAGGACAGTGACAAAGAGGGGGGATTTATTGCATTACCACACACACAACACAATTAAATATTAATGAAAAATGTCACTTTTCCTGTCATTACCAGGCTTTTGTTTTGCAAAGATAATCCACTGGACCAAATGGTGAAAGATATACAGTGCTACTGCTGAGTGAATGTTGGAGATGTAATTAGCAAAGTTTTGGAAACAAAGGTGCTTTCACAAATTGTGAAAGGATAGATGGGCAAAAAGTGTCCACTGGAGATACATGCAATAATTAAAGAGGTGTTTTTGAGTGCCTACTGAGGAATGTTTTGTGTGTAAAAAGAGTAACACTTTATTGAGGTTTTTCTGTGTTAAATTAAAGCACCAGCCATACTCACATGCTTATTTTGGAGAAGCTGTTGTATTTCACATACTGATATATCCGTGAAGACTCACTTTGAGCTTCAGTAAAATAGCAGTGAAACATTCTTCAGAAGATTGACTATGAAAATAAAAAACTAATAAACAAAAAAAATCGTCATGAAGAACCTAGGGGCAGGACGGAAATAATGATGCAGACCTACTAGAGAATGGACTCGAGGACGCGGGGAGGGGGAAGGATAAGCTGGGACAAAGTGAGAGAGTGACATGTACATATATACACTGTCAAACGTAAACTAGATAGCTAGTGGGAAGCAGCCGCATAGCACAGGGAGATCAGCTCGGTGTTTTGTGACCACCTAGAGGGGTGGGATAGGGTGGGAGGGAGGGAGACGCAAGAGGGAAGAGATATGGGCATATATGTATATGTATAGCTGATTCACTTTGTTATAAAGCAGAAACTAACACACCATTGTAAAGCAATTATACTCCAATTAAGATGTTTTAAAAAATTTAAGAAAAATGTAATAAAAGTGGCAGTAGTCAAAGAGTAAACATTTTCTCAAGATAGAACTTTGTACTTATTTAAAATCACATGGAATGGAGACAGGTAGCAAAAGATTAAAGGTACTGGAGAAGTGAAAACAAATAGGATTTTTTTTCCCTGAGATAACATGAAAGAATGAAAGAAAATAGAGACATGAGAATGTAAAGGTAAATGGGAGAGAAATAGGAAATTATTGTTAATTTGTACCTCCTCTATTTTATAAAATAAATTGAGCCAGTTTACAAAAAAACAAAAGACAGAGGAATAATAAAGTTAGTAAACAGGAAAACTAAGGACTTAGAAAGAAGTAAGAAGCAAATATTGTAACCACGATAGCTAATATCATAGGAGTGATCCAGTGTCAAATTTGGCTCTGAAGTTTTTAGCAGTCGGGGCAAAGGGGAAATATGATATGTTTCTAATTATCTCTTGCTGTGTAACAAACCACCTCAGAACAGTGACTTAGAACATTAGCAATTGTTTATTATTAGCTCATGGTTCTGTGAGTTGCCTGTAGTTCAGCAGGGAGGTTCTGGCTTTTGGTGTCTCATGCAGTTGTTTTAGTCAATGGCTAGGGCTTGAATCATCTGAAGACCCGCTCCTTCACTTATCTGGTGCCTGGGCTGAGAAGACTCAAACAGCTGGGCTGGAACACCTGGGGCTCTGCAGGCATCTCTATCTCTACCTGGCCTCTCTAGGAAGGCAGCTTCAGGGTAGTTTCAAAGGTACATGGCTCAAAGAGAGGCAAGTAGAAGCTGTGTTCCTTTTATGACCTAGCCTTGGAAGTCACTCTCTGCAATTCTTTAGAAGCATGTCTCTAAGGCTAGTCTATGTTCCGGGGGAGGGGAATTAGACTTCCCTTTTTGAATAGAGGAAATGAAAAATAATCCATAACATGTTTTAAAACTACCACATGATGTAACAGGTTTTTCATTGTCAAAAAGGTAGTAGTGTATCAATTTCAAGCTCCCACCTGATGTTGTCAACCATGGCTCAAAGAGAGGCAAGTAGAAGCTGTGTTCCTTTTATGACCTAGCCTTGGAAGTCACTCAGCCTCATTTCCTCTGCAATTCTTTAGAAGCATGTCTCTAAGGCTAGTCTATGTTCCGGGGGAGGGGAATTAGACTTCCCTTTTTGAATAGAGGAAATGAAAAATAATCCATAACATGTTTTAAAACTACCACATGATGTAACAGGTTTTTCGTTGTCAAAAAGGTAGTAGTGTATCAATTTCAAGCTCCCACCTGGTGTTGTCAACCTTTTCTTTTAGATGAAGTAATGGGGGAGACCATCAAGCATAAGATTAGAGAAGAACAGAGGGTGAGATTAAGGAGAAAGGTATGTGTTTGAAATACATCCTTATAGGAGCGTATAGCGGCAGCACAGTAGAGCCTTGCTTCTCAAAGTGTGGTCTAGGACCAGTGGCCTCTGCCACCGAGAGCTTGTTAGAAATGCAGAACTTGGTCTCTACCTCAGACCTACTGAATCAGAATGATATCTTAACAAGCTCACAGGATTCCTCTGCAGAAAAGCACTGCTGAAGAGGTGGAAAAGAATTGTCAGGTAGTGAGGAGGGACAAATTTCTGTGTACACACTTAGAGCAGGCCATGTGTCCTCCTTTGTGGGACAATAACAGAATATGAGTGGGATAAGAAAATTACTAAATAGTAAAGTTCATCTGAGGTTGGAAATTCCACACATTCATTGACCAGGATGTCTAGGATGGGTGTTGGGTACTTCGGTAGAATTGAAATGAAAATAAGATCTAAATGGGTTGGGGAGAGGATGGGTGCAGTTGGAAAATGAAGGTTGGAATAAGGCTGGAGAGCTGATATTGCAGAAGTATGAACAGGGTATCCAAATAAACAATAGCTAGAAAGGGAAAATACCAAGTTGGTTTTCAGAAATAGATAAATATTATTTTGGTACAATGGAATTGTATGGAATGTTACCCAAAGCAAGTAGATTTTTGACTGAGACATTCACTTTGTTTTACAGAAATATCTGCAGTAATGACATTTGCTTTTTTTTTTTTTGCACAGCTTATGGGATCTTAGTTCCCCAACCAGGGATTGAACCTGGGCCCTCAGCAGTGAAAGCGTGGAGTCCTAACCACTAGACCACCAGGGAATTCCCACATTTGCTATTTCGATAAACATCTTATATATAGTTAAGGGCAGACAACCAACAGATTGGTATCAAATATTAGCAAATTGCAACCCATCATCACTGATATTTCATACTGTCTTATATGTGTGGTTTGTATTAAGAGTATAGGGCTTAGAGAGAGTTGGGCTCCCTGGAGAAGTGGCTGATACCAATTCTGTGCCAGGAAATGCACAAAATGTGTCTGGAATATCTTGTCCTATGTGAAAGACAAGGAAACTATTAAAGATGATGGGGTTCATGTTAAATGGACACCAGAGCCAATTTGAAGGGGTTGCACTTGCCAAAGATGGGGTAATATTAGCAGCGAAAAAGAATAATAATGATAATGGATTGAGATACATCAAATATGTTAAAATCCATTAGTTCTTAATGATACATAGAAAAACTCTCATTAGTCATCTTCGGAAGATGCTATGAAACCAAAACTTTATGCTGAAAACTGGTAAATGGACTAAAACAATCAAGCATTTATATTAAATTTTTTTGTACAAATAGTATTTAAGGGTGCCAAGTAGTTAATTTGGGAAAGACTTTTTAAAAGAATTTCAGCAAATAAATGTGGACGCAATGGTAGAATTAGAATATCACCATTGAACTCCTAATGAAATAATGGATTTAGGCCATGATCATTAATGGCTCTTAAAACCATTAGGTGAATTGCTAATGGGGAGCTTTATAATGGTGGATCAGGCTGACAACAGCAAGCCTACTGCCCAATCTTAATGTCACAAAAAAGAGAAAGAACTAGACATTATGTTTCTCCTAATGGAATTACACAATACTCCTATAATATAGACATGCTATAAACCTGGGCTAAACCTGATCAAGACTTTAGCTTTCCATAAAATATAGGAGCCAGAAGAATGTGTGAAAAGTCCTCATAGGGAGGCAATCAGCAAAGTTTAGAATGTGGGAATCCAATTTCTTCAACAAATAAATTGTGAGGGATGAAAGACAGTGAGAGAAAAGTTACAGATTAAAAGATATGTAAGAGATTTTGGGTTTCAGTTTAACTTGTAGAGGGCTAGGAAATCATCACTCTAATTCTTACAACAAGAAAAAATGCTGAAAAAAGACTCATTAGAGACCTAGGTCAGAAGGCAACTGCTGCTCCAAAATCTGGAGAGATAGGTGAATAGAGAGAATCTCAGCTGAGATCAGTTTACATGAGAAGAAACAACTGGAGCTTTAAACAGGTTAAAAACAATTAATTGGCAATTTTTTTTTCGATCCATGCCAACATTTTTAATGGCTATATAAAATAACAGAAAATATCATTGTGATTTATTACATGCATGCCAATATTTTACTTAAAGCCAAACCATTCAAGAATCAGAAATCACTTTTTTTTTTCCACTGTAACAGCCCCTTTACTTTGCAGTGAAAATTGATTTGTATATTTTTTGCCTCTGAGTCCTTGTGGGATTTTTTTAATTTTTAATTTGCCGTGGCTAGGACTTCCAAAACTATGTTGAATAATAGTGGTGAGAGTGAACATCCTTGTCTTGTTCCTGATCTTAGAGGAAATGCTTTCAGTTTTTCACCATTGAGAATGATGTTTGCTGTGGGTTTGTCGTATATGGTCTTTATTATGTTGAGGTAGTTTCCCTCTATGCCAACTTTCTGGAGAGTTTTTATCATAAATGGGTGTTGAATTTTGTCAAAAGCTTTTTCTGCATCTACTGAGATGATCA
>NC_041224.1:47153286-47154282 GCF_002837175.3 Physeter macrocephalus
GAAGAGTTTGAGAAGGATGGGTGTTAGCTCTTCTCTAATGTTTGATAGAATTCACCTGTGAAGCCATCTGGTCCTGGACTTTGGTTTGTTGGAAGATTTTTAATCACAGTTTCAATTTCATTGCTTGTCATTGGTCTGTTCATATTTTCTATTTCTTCCTGGTTCAGTCTTGGAAAGTTATACGTTTCTAAGAATTTGTCCATTTCTTCCAGGTTGTCCATTTTATTGATGAATTCCTGGAGCCTGAGTGTTGACTAGCTTGAGAGTAAGAAACTACCAAGTCCCAGGCTTAGAGGTTCCCCATTTGGTGGTGGTGTGTGTGTGTGTGTGTGTGTGTGTGGAGGGGGGTGTCTCCAGGAACCTAAGAGGTTTTCAAGGTATAGATCTGAGAAAAATTCCATTTTGGTCAGGGAGAGGGAAAAGTGACCATCTGAAATACCCACAGAATAGACTCCATGACAAAGGCAAGGGAAAATCCTTAATTTAAGCAAGGGAAAATCCTTTATCAGAACCTTATCTGACTCAGGGGCAGGGTGATAAGCCAACTATAGTCCCTGTAGCTTTTCTGTCTCACCTAAAAGGAGAAAATAAAAGACTAAGAAACTTTTGTAAAGGTCACACCCAGAGTTGTAGGCCCACTGTAAAATTATAAGATTACAATACACTTCCCCCCTCCCACACCTTACCCCTGCATCAACAGGGCTTCAGTGTAATCACAGTGGGTTGCAATCGAGAGGTGCAAGATACAGACTCAATTTTTGAAACCCAAAAACAAGAGAAGGAAAAAAAAAATAAAAACAAGGACACTGGAGGAAACCAAAGTCCTTGACATTGATGGCTACACTACAGCAGACTTTAAACAGCCCAACTCCTTGCTAGATCAACATAAAACCTCACGCTACAGGCCTGTTTATTTCAGTTTCCATTACTTGATATATTATATCATGTCCTGCTTTCAATAAGAAATTGCAAGGCATGCTTAAAAAACAAGAAAAA
>NC_041224.1:47155597-47159205 GCF_002837175.3 Physeter macrocephalus
CGTTACTCTGCAATTTTTTGGAAGAGTTTGAGAAGGATGGGTGTTAGCTCTTCTCTAATGTTTGATAGAATTCACCTGTGAAGCCATCTGGTCCTGGACTTTGGTTTGTTGGAAGATTTTTAATCACAGTTTCAATTTCATTACTTGTGATTGGTCTGTTCATATTTTCTATTTCTTCCTGGTCAGTCTTGGAAAGTTATACGTTTCTAAGAATTTGTCCATTTCTTCCAGGTTGTCCATTTTATTGATGAATTCCTGGAGCCTGAGTGTTGACTAGCTTGAGAGTAAGAAACTACCAAGTCCCAGGCTTAGAGGTTCCCCATTTGGTGGTGGTGTGTGTGTGTGTGTGTGTGTGTGTGTGTGTGGAGGGGGGTGTCTCCAGAAACCTAAGAGGTTTTCAAGGTATAGATCTGAGAAAAATTCCATTTTGGTCAGGGAGAGGGAAAAGTGACCATCTGAAATACCCACAGAATAGACTCCATGACAAAGGCAAGGGAAAATCCTTAATTTAAGCAAGGGAAAATCCTTTATCAGAACCTTATCTGACTCAGGGGCAGGGTGATAAGCCAACTATAGTCCCTGTAGCTTTTCTGTCTCACCTAAAAGGAGAAAATAAAAGACTAAGAAACTTTTGTAAAGGTCACACCCAGAGTTGTAGGCCCACTGTAAAATTATAAGATTACAATACACTTCCCCCCTCCCACACCTTACCCCTGCATCAACAGGGCTTCAGTGTAATCACAGTGGGTTGCAATCGAGAGGTGCAAGATACAGACTCAATTTTTGAAACCCAAAAACAAGAGAAGGAAAAAAAAAATAAAAACAAGGACACTGGAGGAAACCAAAGTCCTTGACATTGATGGCTACACTACAGCAGACTTTAAACAGCCCAACTCCTTGCTAGATCAACATAAAACCTCACGCTACAGGCCTGTTTATTTCAGTTTCCATTACTTGATATATTATATCATGTCCTGGGGTTGCAATCGAGAGGTGCAAGATACAGACTCAATTTTTGAAACCCAAAAACAAGAGAAGGAAAAAAAAAATAAAAACAAGGACACTGGAGGAAACCAAAGTCCTTGACATTGATGGCTACACTACAGCAGACTTTAAACAGCCCAACTCCTTGCTAGATCAACATAAAACCTCACGCTACAGGCCTGTTTATTTCAGTTTCCATTACTTGATATATTATGTCCTGCTTTCAATAAGAAATTGCAAGGCATGCTTAAAAAACAAGAAAAAGAACAGTCTGAAGAAACAGCAAACATCAGAACCGTGCTCAGATGTGACACAGATTTTAGAATGATCATATAGAGAATTTCAAATAACTATGATTAATTGATTAATATGTGAAGAGCTCCAGTGGAAAAAGAAGACAACATGAAAGAAAAGATGGGTAATGTAAGTTAGAGATATGGAAACTCTAAGTAAAAATCAAAAGGGAATGTTAGAAATCAAAATCACTGTAACAGAAATGAAGAATACCTTTTATGGGCTCATCAAACTGGACATGGCCAAGGAAACAATCAGTGAGCCTGAAGATATATCAGTAAAATTTCCCAAACTGAAATTCAAAGAAAAGAAGAATAATTTTTTTAAAAAAATCAGAACTATAAGACAGTTGCAAAAGATGTAACATATGAATAATTGGAATACTAGAAGGAAAAGAGAGAAAGGAACATAAAATGGTTGAGAATTTTCCAAAATTAATGACAGAAAACAAACCACCACACATCCAGGAAATTTAGAGAACACTAAGCAGGATAAAAAAAAAAAACCCAAAAAACAAAAAACATATGGCATAAAGTCAAAGACAAAGAGAAGTTTTTGAAAGAAGTCAGAGGACAAAACACCTTACCATTAAAGAAACAATAAGAATTACAGTGAAATTCTTGCCAGAAACCATGCAAACAAGAAGAGAGTAGAGTAAAATATTTAAAGTATAGATTGAATAAAAAAACACCAACCTAAAATTCTGTATTCAGCAAACTTATCCTTCAAAAGTGAAGGAGAAATACTTTCTCAGAAAAATTAATGCTGCAGAAAGTTATCACCAGTAGACCTGCCCTGCAGGAGCTGTTAAAGAAATTCTTTAGATGAAAGTAAAAGTATACAGGTCAGAAACTCAGATCTACATAAAGAAAGAGAGTATCAGAGGACTAAATAAAATAAAATATTTTATTTTTCTTATTCTTAATTGATCTAATAGTCGACTGATCAAAGTAGTAATTGTAACAATATTTTGTGATGAAGGCATATGGATAAGTATCAATAAAATGAAAGACAGCAATGTTAAAAGAGAAGAGAGGAAGGAATTGGGAATACTCTTGTAAGATACCTGTACTACCTGTGAAGTGAGATAGTGTTATTTGAAAAGTAAACTTAGATTAGTTGTAAGTTATTGCAAACTCTAGGGCAACAACTAAAAAAGGAGAAAAAGAAATATAATTGATTTGCTAAGAAAGGAGAGAAAATGGAATCATGTAAAATATTCAATTAAAACCAGAGAAGGGAGAAAAAGAAGATTTTTAAAAGGAACAAACAACAAATGCAATGAAGAGAAAACAGTTAAAAACATGGTATATATTAATTCAACTATATCAATAGTCATTTTAAATGTGAATAATCTATGTACACCAATTAAATGACAGAGATTGTCATGGTAGATAAAAACACAAGACCCAACTATATGTTGTCTATAAGAAACTCATATTAAATAAAGATACAGATAGGTTACAAATAAAGGATGTGAAAAGACATACCATGATAACAATAATCAAAGGAAAGATGGAGTATTATGTTGATTTCAGAAAAAGCAGACTTAAGAACAATGAAATTTACCAGGAATTAAGAGGGTGTTACATAATGATAAATCAGTCATTTCTCTAAGGAGATATAACAATACTTAACATGTTTGAATCTAACAACAGAGTATCAAAATATATAAGGCAAAAACTGATAGAATACCAAGGAAATATAGACAAATCCATAATTATGGTTGAAAACTTCAACATCCCTTTTTTAGTAATTGATAGATCTAACAGGCAGAAAATCAGTAAGGATATAGTTGAACTAAATAGCACCATCAATCAACTGCATGTAATTGACATTATACTATCCTTTCAATTTTGTTATGTAACTAAAACTACTCTAAAAAAAAAACTACTCTAAAGTCATAAAAAAATAAAATACATTTTAAAAAATAGGCAAAAGATCTGAATACTTTACTAAAGAAGATATACAAATGGCAAATAAGCATATGAAAAGATGTTCAGCATATGTTTCATTAGGGAATTGCAAGTTAAAGTAAAATTGAGATACCACACACACCTATTAGAATGACTAAAATCCAACACCTTAACAGCATCAATGAAGTGAGAGAGTGGCATGGACATATATACACTACCAAATGTAAATTAGATAGCTAGTGGGAAGCTGCCACATAGCACAGGGAGATCACCTCTGTGCTTTGTGACCACCTAGAGGGGTGGGATAGGGAGGGTGGGAGGGAGGGAGACGCAAGAGGGAAGAGATATGGGAACATATGTATATGTATAACTGATTCACTTTGTTGTAAAGCAGAAACTAACACACCATTGTAA
>NC_041224.1:47159876-47165166 GCF_002837175.3 Physeter macrocephalus
AGGAAACAATCAGTGAGCCTGAAGATATATCAGTAAAATTTCCCAAACTGAAATTCAAAGAAAAGAAGAATAAGTTTTTTTAAAAAATCAGAACTATAAGACAGTTGCAAAAGATGTAACATATGAATAATTGGAATACTAGAAGGAAAAGAGAGAAAGGAACATAAAATGGTTGAGAATTTTCCAAAATTAATGACAGAAAACAAACCACCACACATCCAGGAAATTTAGAGAACACTAAGCAGGATAAAAAAAAAAACCCAAAAAACAAAAAACATATGGCATAAAGTCAAAGACAAAGAGAAGTTTTTGAAAGAAGTCAGAGGACAAAACACCTTACCATTAAAGAAACAATAAGAATTACAGTGAAATTCTTGCCAGAAACCATGCAAACAAGAAGAGAGTAGAGTAAAATATTTAAAGTATAGATTGAATAAAAAAACACCAACCTAAAATTCTGTATTCAGCAAACTTAGCCTTCAAAAGTGAAGGAGAAATACTTTCTCAGAAAAATTAATGCTGCAGAAAGTTATCACCAGTAGACCTGCCCTGCAGGAGCTGTTAAAGAAATTCTTTAGATGAAAGTAAAAGTATACAGGTCAGAAACTCAGATCTACATAAAGAAAGAGAGTATCAGAGGACTAAATAAAATAAAATATTTTATTTTTCTTATTCTTAATTGATCTAATAGTCGACTGATCAAAGTAGTAATTGTAACAATATTTTGTGATGAAGGCATATGGATAAGTATCAATAAAATGAAAGACAGCAATGTTAAAAGAGAAGAGAGGAAGGAATTGGGAATACTCTTGTAAGATACCTGTACTACCTGTGAAGTGAGATAGTGTTATTTGAAAAGTAAACTTAGATTAGTTGTAAGTTATTGCAAACTCTAGGGCAACAACTAAAAAAGGAGAAAAAGAAATATAATTGATTTGCTAAGAAAGGAGAGAAAATGGAATCATGTAAAATATTCAATTAAAACCAGAGAAGGGAGAAAAAGAAGATTTTTAAAAGGAACAAACAACAAATGCAATGAAGAGAAAACAGTTAAAAACATGGTATATATTAATTCAACTATATCAATAGTCATTTTAAATGTGAATAATCTATGTACACCAATTAAATGACAGAGATTGTCATGGTAGATAAAAACACAAGACCCAACTATATGTTGTCTATAAGAAACTCATATTAAATAAAGATACAGATAGGTTACAAATAAAGGATGTGAAAAGACATACCATGATAACAATAATCAAAGGAAAGATGGAGTATTATGTTGATTTCAGAAAAAGCAGACTTAAGAACAATGAAATTTACCAGGAATTAAGAGGGTGTTACATAATGATAAATCAGTCATTTCTCTAAGGAGATATAACAATACTTAACATGTTTGAATCTAACAACAGAGTATCAAAATATATAAGGCAAAAACTGATAGAATACCAAGGAAATATAGACAAATCCATAATTATGGTTGAAAACTTCAACATCCCTTTTTTAGTAATTGATAGATCTAACAGGCAGAAAATCAGTAAGGATATAGTTGAACTAAATAGCACCATCAATCAACTGCATGTAATTGACATTATACTATCCTTTCAATTTTGTTATGTAACTAAAACTACTCTAAAAAAAAAACTACTCTAAAGTCATAAAAAAAAATACATTTTAAAAAATAGGCAAAAGATCTGAATACTTTACTAAAGAAGATATACAAATGGCAAATAAGCATATGAAAAGATGTTCAGCATATGTTTCATTAGGGAATTGCAAGTTAAAGTAAAATTGAGATACCACACACACCTATTAGAATGACTAAAATCCAACACCTTAACAGCATCAATGAAGTGAGAGAGTGGCATGGACATATATACACTACCAAATGTAAATTAGATAGCTAGTGGGAAGCTGCCACATAGCACAGGGAGATCACCTCTGTGCTTTGTGACCACCTAGAGGGGTGGGATAGGGAGGGTGGGAGGGAGGGAGACGCAAGAGGGAAGAGATATGGGAACATATGTATATGTATAACTGATTCACTTTGTTGTAAAGCAGAAACTAACACACCATTGTAAAACAGTTATACTCCAATAAAGATGTTTAAAAAAATGTTGATGAGGATATGGATCAAGGAGAACTCTCATTCATTGTTGGTGGCAGTGCAAAAAAGGCACAGTCACTTTGGAAATAGTTTGGCAGTTTGCTATAAAGCTTAACAGTCTTACCACAAGCTTCATCAATTTTAATCCTAGGTCCTAGGTTTTTACCCAATTGAGTTGAATATGTTTTTTCATGCAAAAACCTGCATGTATATGTTTTTAGCAGCTGTATTAATAATCACCAAAACTGTGGGAATGTAAATTGGTGCAGCCAATATGGAAAACAGTGTGGAGGTTCCTTAAAAAACCAGAAGTAAAGCTACCGTATGATCCAGCAATCCCACTCCTGGATATATATTCGGAAAAGATGAAAACTCTAATTTCAAAAGATTCATGCATGCCAATGTTCATAGCAGAACTATTTACAAACAGCCAAGACATGGAAACAACCCAAGTGTCCATCCACAGACAATTGGCTTAAGAAGATGGAATATTACTCAGCCATAAAAAAGAATGAAATATTACCATTTGCAGCAATATGGATGGACCTAGAGAATATTATAGTTAAGCAAGTCAGACAGAGAAAGAAAAACATATGATATCACTTATATGTGATATTGACATGACCCAAATAAGCAGAGAGTTGGGTTTGTTTTTTTTTAAGTAGCACATGTAAATAAAAGAAAACACTAAGTAAAAATTGTTCCTCTTGTCTGTAACAGTTTCTCGGACTTGTGTTTTGATAATCTGATGATTTTGAGGAGTACTGGTCAGGTATGTTATAGGATGCCCCTCTATTAAAAGTTGTCTGATATTTTCATGATGATTAGGCAGGAGTTATGGTTTTTGAGGTGAAATATAACAAAGGTAGAGTGCCATATTCATTATATCAAAGGTACATACTGTTGACATGAATTATGAGTGTTGATGCTGACCCTAATCACCTGGCTGAAGTACTGTGTGTAAAGTTACACCTTCTTCCTCCTTTCCATATTGTACTCTTTGGAAGAAAGTCATTATTGCACAGCCCATTTGGGTCATGTGAATTTGGATTTATTTTGACTTCTTTTGTTACTGAGTATAGGTCACATGTTTCTGTTTCTTTGCACATCTACTGAGTTTCTACTGGGTACCTGACATTATAAATAATACATAGTAGGCACATGGAAGACTGACTTTTAGTCAGGAGGTTAACTTGGCTGAACTCAAACGCCATACTCTGTCCCTCTGCAGTCAGTCAGTAGCTGACTTTTCCTTCAGATCTGTAGTTTCCAGCTTTTTTTTTTTTTTCCAACTAGTTCCTCTGTGATCTCCCCTGTGAATATTAGTTTAGTGGTCAGCCAAATTTCAGGGCAATATTGGTTGCGTAGGACTCATGCCCTATGTGGCTCTTCTCTTCTGAGCTCTTCTCTGTAGTTTTCTCTGCAAACCCTGAACACTGACCTCTTATGCTTCAGAGCACTAAGGCATTGGCCTTCTGCTGGCCTGAGCTGCTGTGCAGATTGGGGTGTCCTCAGGCAAGAAGCCCCAGATTCCTCAATCTCACCAGGTGCAATTCCTGTTTTTCCAGAGTAGATGTCCTTCCAGTTTCTCCCTGCTTTTGGTTGTTCTCCAGTGTCTGCAAAAGGGTTTTCTTCTAAATAATTCTGTTCAAATTTTAAAACTTTAATCTGTGGGTAGTTCGGTCTATTCAAGCTATTTTACCATTATCAGCTGAACTCTTTTTGGAGGGTCAGCAAAGTTTGACCCAGTTTAAAATGAGAACTCTGCCCTATTTCTTACTCATTTTATTCCATAAATATTCATTTAGTGCTGATGAAGTGCCAAGAACTTTTCTAAGTTCTTTGTGAATGCTAACTCATTCGTTCCTTAGAAACAGCGGGAACTGCTATCATTACTCCCTTTTGCCAACAGAAAAACTACTAAAGTAAAGAGAGGTTAAGTTACTTGCCAAAGTTCACATAGCCAGCTAATAGGCTAAATGCTGAACCCAGCTTACTGTTTAGCCCAATCTTCTTCTACTACCAAAAAGCTAAGGGTTGATGCAGGGATTCTGAATGTCCCTCAAATCACGCCATAATGCTGCTCTTTATAGTCTATGGGAGTAACTAAAAGAGAAGACTATATAAAGATACCCTGATTAATTTTACACATGGCTTTGGTGTATCATGTTTCTTATCTCTCAGCCCTAGTTTACTCATCTATGAAGTGAAGTGGTATTACATTTAACAGTGTACTCCAGAAAGATCAGAAGACAATAGTCTCATCCACCTGTGTGTTTCCTCTTTGTCTCCATTAGAGGGTGAAGTGATACCAGAGTCACGGTTAAAAGACCTGAAAAAGAAACTCTAGTGTAAAAAGTTTATTTAAACAAATTTTTATTATGTAATACTATTCCTTGTAAAAAAAATGTAGGCTATATGAAAAAGCATAAAGAAGAAGAAAAACATCACTGCTGTGAACATTTTTCATTCCTTTTTGCTGCCTAATTTGTGAACCTCCTTCACCATAGAGGTAGAAATGCTGGTTTCCCTACCTGCCCTCCAGCTGGGGTGTGGGTGCAGGACTGAGGCTCTGCCCCAGACTGGGATCTGAAGACACAGAAAAGCATGTGCAGAAATATTTTGGAGACATTATACAGAGAAAAGGAAGTCCTGTTGAGTAGGGGAGGCTTGGAGCTAGCAAGATTAGAATATGAGTGGGTGTGACTCAATCTGCCCTCACAGGCTTGTGAGGCTTGGAGATATCCATCTTCCCAACGCTGCTCAGATTTGTCTCCTTCTCTCTCCTCCCCATGCCACTGCTGACTTCATTTCTCACCGGCACTACTGTGCCAGCTTCTTAACCTGGATCTGGTCTTCTTTCTCCAAGTTCCAATGAGTGCCAGACTGATTTTCTGTGGCACAAATTAGATTATGTCACTCTGCTTAAAAATCTCAATGGCTCCTCATTTTCTCTGGAAAAGTATCCCTCTCCAGTGTTGATTTGGAAGATATTTTCATGAGCTGACTTCAGTCATCCTGAACCTTTCATTCAGCCTTCTCATCTTGCGCCTTATGCTCTAGTCACTTTTTTTTTTTTTTTTTTTTTGCGGTACACGGGCCTCTCACTGCTGTGGCCTCACCCGTTGCGGAGCACAGGCTCCGGACGCGCAGGCTCAGCGGCCATGGCTCACGGGCCCAGCC
>NC_041224.1:47165253-47185037 GCF_002837175.3 Physeter macrocephalus
GGGATCCTCCCAGACCGGGGCACGAACCCGTGTCCCCTGCATCGGCAGGCGGACTCTCAACCACTGTGCCACCAGGGAAGCCCTCTAGTCACTTTTAACTGTTGGCAGTTTCACAAACTAATCATGAATTTTATTTTCGTGCATTTAAATATCTTCCTTATGTTTAGATCCACAATGCTGATTACAATGTGCATATGAAAAGTATTTAATAAATATTCATTGAATAAGTGAATGAACAGTACATGTTCACATGTTCTCTGAGACTGAATCAAGAGAAAAAGAGAAAGAAACTGCAAGACTGAAGCATATCCAAGAGGTGATGACATTCAAGGTTATAATAATACTAATAACAATAGTACTATTATTACTGATACAATTAGTAACAATAGCTAGCCTGTATTGAGCACTAACTAGGTATCAGACACTCTTGCCATAAGATACTTTGTAATATCCCTTTAGTCCTCACCACAATGCTATGAGGTAGCTACTACCATAACCATTAAACAGAAAAGAAAGCTGAGGCAAGGGCAGAGTGTAGTTAAGTAACTTGCTTAAATTTATCGGGCCTGCCAAAGGTGGAGCCAAAATTTGAATACATTCAAACTAACACCAGAACCTGCATGTTATACTACTTTGGAGTATACTGGAGGTGGAGAACTTCAGTGACATAAAAGAAAAAGTCATTGGTTTTGAAAAATTTGAGGAATTGTAATGTCAAGGTGTTAAAAGAAATACTAATCTGGATATTTGTATTACCTGTTAGTTGTCTACATTCCCCCACTAGAAAAAAAACACCGTAGGAGAAAACGGACTTGTCTGTTCTTTCACAGGGAATACCAAGTCCCTAGAAAGTGTTTAGCATATGTCAATAGTAGGTGCCCCATAAATATTTATGGAAAGACATAAGGAAGACAGGAATTACAAAGAATCTGTTGAAATTACAAAAGGTCTGTTTTAGGCACTACCGTCATTTTATCAAATGTATTTTAAGTTCCTTAAGTGTATATAATATTCTTTCCTTTTCCCATCAGTTAGTTTGTGTATAGTAGGTGTTTAATAAGTAATTATTGACTGATTGAAGAGTGTCAGAAAAACTAATGAAAGACAATGAAATATTTGGAAATGGGCAGGTTATCTCTGCCTTTCAACATTTTTGGCAACTTTACAACTCAATTAGTTTTAGAAAATTAATGATAATACAAATGATTTTGTCCATAGAACTGCAAATTAGTTGTGTCTGGTGGAATGTAATTAATTATTGATCTACTGCGTTTCAGCATTCCTTATCTGATTTTATACATGTGTTCTTTGAATTCTTCTTTGAACAGGTTATGAAAACAGACTGGTTCCCACATTAATTGGAATACTCTTCAGCCATAAAAAAAGAATGAAATTTTGCCATTTGCAACAACATGGATGCACTTGGAGGGTATTATGCTAAGTGAAATAAGTCAGACAGAGAAAGACAAGTACTGTATGTTAGCACTTATATGTGGAATCTAAAAAGTAGAACAAAGGAATGAATATAACAAAACAGAAACAGACTCACAGATAAAGAAAACAAACTAGTGGTTACCACTGGGGACCGGGAAGAGAGGAGGGGCAAGATAGGGATAGGGAATTACTACATGTAAAATAAATAAGTTACAAGGATATATGGTACAGCCCAGGGAATAGAGCCAATATTTTATAATAACTATAATGGAGTATAACCTTTAAAAATTGTGAATCACTATGTTGTACACCTGAAACTTATGTATTTAACATTGTACATCAAGTATACCTCAATATTAAAATTTAAAAAAATTGAGTTAAGTAAAATCTTTGATACAGTATCATTTTATACCTATATGAGAGTCATGATTATACCCCCTTTTAAAAACTGCCCTTTGACAAGACGAAATGCATATATTTTTCATTCAGAGCCATGTTGCTTCTTAGAAATGGGCATTGACAGTATGTGTGGTATCTCTAGATCCAATCATTCAATTATGAGGATCCACTATGAACAGTTTGTGTTTGGGGTTAAGCATTGTGTTTTCTTCCCAGTTGAGGCACAACCTCTTTTTTAAATTTTCAACTCTTTCACAACTTTTAAAGAAGTGAGAGTTAAGTAGAAATTTTTACTATCTTGCTGGACATATTAGGACTGTCTGTCTACCAGGTGTCACCCTGACATCTTAGGATCCAAAAAAAAGAAGAGTTAGTCTTTCTTTTATAAGTAGTTTATTTTTGGTAGTGGATATATAAACTGTTGACATTTTATGTCTTAATATAGGGGCCGAGGCAGGCAGGATTGGAGACAAAACTCAGGACTTTATGTTTGTCCACGTTCCTGCTTAAGGCACTTTTCCACATAACATTGTGAAGTTTTCTCTCTCCTAGAGTTAAGATATTCCTTTCTAAAAAGTACTTTTTAAATTAAAATACAGTCATTCACAAATAAGCCTAAAATATATGGTCATATTCTGGATCATGTAGGAGTCCTCATAATTCTAGAGCAGCATCCCTTCAGACATCCATGGTGACAGTCATTGATTGAGACAAAGACTCTCTCCTTGATCAAATTTTAGTCACACTCCTCTAGTCTGACTAGAGGAGTAAACTAGGCCTTGTCCTTGGGGCTTGTCTTTGGCCTATTTAGTCCAGCTATAGCAAGAATCCTGCTAACTCAGTTTAGCAAGAATTCCCCACCCTTGATATCTGATCACCCTAACTTGCCTTCAGCAAGAATCCTGTTAAGTTGGTTTTGCAAGAGTTCCCCTACACTTGATGTCTCTTGGTTAATTTTCCATCCACTGACCCCCTCACTCTGCTCCTTGGCTATAAATTTCCAGTTGTCTTTGGTGTATTTGAAGTTGAGCCCAGTCTCTCTCCCCTGTTGTGATAGTCTTGACAGCTCTTGCAATAGTCCTGAATGAAGTCTTTCTTACCATTCTAACAAGTGTCAGAATAAGACTTTAACACTTTTTTGTTTAACAATTATAGACAGAATTTCACAATCAAATCCCAATACTAGGTCATCTCACAAATAAAATAATAGTTACTTTGCATTTATTAGACTCTGTTCTTATTGACAATATTTACCATTGCCATAAATTAACCTTTCATTATGCTCCAATTTCCTCTCTCTTAAGGATTCATCTGTTGTAAGCTTTAACAGGCATGTGTGTATGGATTTATGTGTATCCTGTATAATGAGAAACAGGACTGGCTTCTTCAACAGAGGTTTTCACCACCTTCCAAAATTTGTACTTTGATATTTAATTTTTTTACATGAATTTTGTGGCTTTTCAAGGCAAATGATACCAAAGATAACAAGTAATTCATTTGTTTATTACAGTTCATTCATTAAGAAAAAAGGAGGTAAATATGGATAGAGAAACACAATTTCTATAGCATCTGCTGTATCAGGTAATTCAGATGTGTGATTTAGATGTTGGTTAAATTCTCTCGAGTTTTTTGAGATTTGCTTAAGATTGATAGAAAACCCAATCCAACAAAGATTCAGAAAGTTTAAGTAATTTGCTTAGAACACAGTGATGGAGCAGGAACTTCAAGTTTGTCTGCCTCCAAAACCAGAGCTATATATATTCACTTTTCTTTCTGAAATATTTGCCAGCTACATACGGTGGGCAGGGAACTAAAGTAAAATGACTTTGATTTATTGTGATTTAGCAAAATATCTGAAATGGTGAAAATTTATAAACCTTTATATCAGAGGGAAAACTTGTATTGTTTAGAGCAATGATTCTTATATTGATATCCATTAATTGAGGTTATTGTTCTTACCAGAGACTATGTAACTTAATTATATATAAAATGATTTAACATTCAAACATGTGCAAAGTAACTGTGAAGTCCCTAATTCTCTAACAGAATTGATTACCTCTCTCTTTCAATTACTATACCAGAGTGGGCCACTAGGTGTCAATCTGACACAGAAATTATCTAAAAAGACCCTTAGAAAATAAGTGAGCTAACTTTGTAGAAAGATGGTCTGTTTTGCCTTCTCCAGTACGGTATGTGAATTTTGTGTCCACTCAGCCCTTTGCTATCCATCTGCCTGGGAAAATATTACAATTATTTTACTGAAGTAAAGTTATTTTACCACCAAGAGAAATGTAATACATATCTTTTGATATTTAAAGTAGGGTTATTTCTGACAGATTTATTTTAAAAAGATAAATTTTTTTAGAATAACAATAGAAAAACCAACATCCTTAGGAGTAGACCTAACAAAAATATGCAAAATGCATATGAGGGAAACTTTACAACAGTCTTGATAGACACAGCAATACACATTATCAAATTAAAAGACATCCCTTCTTTTTGGATAGGATGTATCAGTGACATGTATATGTCAACACATACTTTTAATGCTATCCCAATTGAAATACTGCAAGTATTTCTGGAGCAAGACAAATTAATTCTGAGGTTCATATGAAAAACTAAACTTAAAAGAATAACTATGAAAGTCCTGGTTTCATAGTTCATGAAAGTCCTTTCTCTAGTTGTGGGCTTCTCAATTCAGTGGCTTCTCTTGTTGTGGCACACGGGCTCTAGGTGTTCAGGCTTCAGTAGTTGTGGCACATAAGCTCAGTAGTTGTGGCGCACAGGCTCTAGAGCGCAGGCTCAGTAGTTGTGGCGCATGGGCTTAGTTGCTCCGCGGCATGTGGGATCTTCCCGGACCAGGGCTCGAACCCGTGTCCCCTGCATTGGCAAGCGGATTCTTAACCACTGTACCACCAGGGAAGCCCAAGCCTCTTATTTTTAATTTCTATTTGTCCTTAACAGGGTCTACAGTCTGGTTACTTCATGCAGATGTTTATGGTAATTGAGTGGGGTGGGGGCGGTGAAGAGACAGGGAGCTCCGCTCTCTACTCCCATCTCACAGCCCTGCCTTTTTCCCCCCTCAGTTTGCCTTTTTCCCAAGTTTCTGAGTGTTCAACTTGGCACTTGTTGGCCAAGCCATAACCTGAAGTGACGACCCCCTCTGCAAGCGAAGAAGATTCTCTTCTTCAGGATCCTGGCGTGCTGAGAGATCTGGAAACAGCTTTCTCAACTTCCTCCTCCTGGGTCTCAGGTTTACAAGCCCTAAATTAACCTCTGGTTAATAAATACCAGGTTAATAAAGGGATAGAATGCCCCTTTCATCATTCCCCAAATTAGTTCTCTTTTTATTCTCCCTTTACAAAGTTATTCTTTTATAGGTTTTATTTAAACCTCTTTTGCTATACAGAGCTCATTTCAGGTATGGGCCAAGAGGAGGTATGGTTCAGATAGTCACGTTAGTGAACGTGTCTGGAAAGGCTTTCTTCGCTCGCCTCCTGTGATGCTGTACTCTCCTGGTTTTCCTCCTTCACTGGCTACCACTGCTTGGTCTCCTTCCAGGCTCTTCCTCCTCTGCCTGACTCCTACATGAAGGAGAGCATCTTGATGGAGTTAAAAGTTCTCTCTTTATTCATTCTCACTCCATAGATGGTTTCTTCTAGTTCCATGGATTTAATACCATCTGATATTGGTGAATCTAAATTTATATCCTCAGCTCTGATCTCTAGCAGTTCCACATTTTATATCCAATAGCTTCCTTGAAAGCTCAGCTAAACAGCTGATGAGCAACTCACACTTAATATGTAGAAATAGAATTCTTGATGTCACCCAGTTCTACCCTCTTTCCAGGCTTCTTAATTCAACAAGACCATTGTGCATTCAATTGTCCAATCAAAACACGAAAGAAAATAAAAACCTAGGACTCATTCCACTGACATGTTTCACATCAAACCCATTAGCAATTTCTGTTGATTTTACTTCTAAAATATATTTTATATGCAGTTCCTCTCTCAATTCTTATTGTCACCACCCCGGTCCATATTCACCATCCTTTCTCAGGAAAGGATGAGATACTGCCTTTCAACCAGTCCCTTTGCTTTCACTCTTTAACTTCTTCCCCTGTATATCAACCACCATAATCTTTTAAGAATGTGAATCTTATTACTTTGATAATCTTATGAGAAACCTTTACGAATTTTCCATTGCACTTAGAATTAAATTTAAAATCTTTATTGGAATGTTCTTCATACTTTTTGTTCAAATGCCCCTAAATATTTTTTAATGGACAACTAAGAGTAAATTTTGCAAAAAAATTCCTTTCATTTTAAAATATCAGTATTTTGGGCTTCCCTGGTGGCGCAGTGGTTGAGAGTCCGCCTGCTGAAGCAGGGGACACAGGTTCGTTCCCCAGTCTGGGAAGATCCCACATGCCGCAGAGCGGCTGGGCCCCTGAGCCATGGCCGCTGGGCCTGCGCATCCGGAGCCTGTGCTCCGCAACGGGAGAGGCCACAGCAGTGAGAGGCCCGCATACCACAAAAAAATAAAAAAATTAAAATATCAGTATTTTAAAATAAAGATTACATAATTCTACTGAATATATTCAACTAATTATTAAATGTAACAAGCAAAATTATTTTAAAAAATCATCCCTTAGTGAGATGCATAGGACTTTTTTCTCCAATTAGATCATATTTCTGTATATTAACATTTTTTATAGCTAGAATAAGACAGGGGTCAATGTTCAGCATTAGTTCCATACCTAATGGGCACGTTAGGATTTTTTTTTTGCATAGCCAAATTTCAACAGGTTGCTCAGATATGCCTTAATAAGTGTGATGGTGAGAAGAAACCTTAAGAATTATCATGTATGGTTACATTTGTAATTTCATTTCATGATTAAAAGTATTAATTTATCATTATGCAGTTGAAGGAACAAGCATATTCTATCAACATCTGAGAGGGAGGAATCCATCCTAACTGACCAAAGTTGATTTTCTACAGTTCAGAACATGTAATTTGGGAGCATTTTATTCTACACCCATAATTAAGTGGATACTAAGAATGCAATTTAATGAACTTTGTAGAAATTAACAGTAAAAAACGAGAAATTATTAGTCATTAAGTACAGTATGTACTTATAAAGGGTATACTATTTATAGGAGAATCTATAATATAGTCCTGTTAATTTAAATCTAATAGATGAATCATGAAAATATATAAAATAGTGGATAAGTAGCTAGGTAACAATTAGCAGAGGCTTTTCTTCAAGTAAAATAGTAAGTATGGCTTTACCATACCCGGTGATCTTTCAGCAACTGTTCATGAGATGTATCTTTTCCAACTCTGGATAAATATTTAAGAATTTTTTAAACTTCTGTCTTGTTTCCAATATATGTATGTTTTTCTTTATGAAGTAATGTTGATAAGAAGTAAACTTAAAACTTTGATCTTCTCCTTAAGATCATGCAAAGCATGCTATGGAGACACAGACTACCTCATGGACAGTACCTGTGCATATCATTTTGGCTGTATTACCAGAACTTACCCAAAATATGGCCCTCTTTAGATCCTTATCCAAACTGGGTATTCTGTAAAATGGAACTTACAGTCACTGATTCTTTGAGTATACCTCATATACAGATTTCAATGTACTCCTTTCTCTACAGATTTCTTTTTAAAAGGGCTTCTAGTTATTTTCAGTTGATACCATGACATCTTATTTAATTTTTCTTACTTAAAAGTCAGTACCTCTTTCAGAAAAATTTAACAATTAAAAATCTGTACTTTTTAAATGATGTATTTTTTCCCAGAAAAATTTAAATAGAATTGGATAGTGATTATGAAAAGCTAAAATTGCTTCAACAGTTTTTTTTTTAAATCACATACCATGCCATTGTAGTTTTCTTTTTCTAGTTTAATTCTTTTGAAAATCATGATTCAGATTGCACATGCAGTCGCAGCAGGCTCTCTTTCCAAGATATGGGTCAATCCATCAGGACATATGCAGTTGCCTGTTCTCAGTAAACAGGCTCAGCAAGAAATGGGCAATGGAATTTTATTCATGCAAGGCAGAAATCAATAAAACAGGTTATAATTTTAGGATATACTTTGTATATCACCTTGAATTTGGTATATTGATCCTTTAATACTATTTTATTTTTCTATACAACAAACAAGAAATGTGGAGAGTCTTAAGTTTTTTTTCATAGTAAGAGTAAAGCATGCTTACCATATAAAAACTGAGGAATTGGACAGAATAAAATGCCATATATTTGGCAGAATGTGTATGGTTTGGAGCACAGATTTAGGGTCTACTTGAGTAGGTTCAAATCTCAGTTGTGCCACCAACTAACTGTATGACCTTGGGAATGTGACTTTACTTGTCTGTGCTTCTGTTTCTTCAGTTGTAAAATGGAGATGATATTAATAGTGACTATACCATAGGGTTGCTGTGAGATGAAATGAGTCACCCAGGTAAACCATCTGGCTCCAGGAAGTATTCAGTAATAATTAGCTAACCTCATCCAAGGCAACCATTGTTGATGATTTGCTATTATGATTTTATTGCGTGTATTTTTAACATTTGTTATGATTATAATATGTAAATGTGTATATATCCTGCTTTTCTTTTAAAATTAATATTAATATTTTTATGACTCCAAATTTTTACATAATCTTTATAGTAAAAAAATACAGATAACGTATTGGCTCAAAATGATGTTCTGATCATGGAAACCATTTAAAATGCTTTTCCTGGAGTGTCTTAGTACACTGGTATAAACAGCAGAGGGTGGCCCTCCTCATCTGTGAGAATGCACAATGTAACTCTGAAAATTGGATGTTTGTCCCAAGGGAAATTACACCTCCCTCCACATAATGTGTCTTCAGAGGGGTCCTTATGCCGGCTGCCTCAGTGATAGATATGTGACTTGTAGTCAGTGTCTCTAAGGGAAACAGTCCTATTTACCACCCACCACCAGTTGCTCTCTTGTTTCACCCAGGATAGTATTCTCAAAGACTCTTGGAGCAGGAAAGAAGCTCTAACATTTTGTGGAACAGAAATATCAGGAGGCTACTGTCTTAGTCATTGCCGTAACAAAATACTACAGGCTGGGTGGCTTAAGCAGCAGACATTTATTTCTTACAGTTTTGGTGGCTGGGAAATCCAAGATCAAGGTGCTGGCCAATTCAGTTTCTGGTGAGAGCTCTCTTCCTGCCTGGAAAATGGCCACCTTGCTGTGTCCTCACAAGGTCAAGAGAAGAGGGGGAATGGAGAGAAGGGGAGAGGGAGGGGGAGGGGAGCGAGATAGAGAAAGAGAGCTCCTTCTCTTCTTATAAGACCACATTCCTATTGGATTAGGGCTCCACCCTTATGGTCTCATTCAACCTTAATTATCTCCTAAAGACCATATCTCCAGACATAATTAAACTGAGGTTAAGACATCAACATATGAAGGGCTTCAACATACCACATTCTACTGGGTATACTGGGTGTGTTGTAGGCATTGTGGGTACACAGGCAACCTAAATAGTCCCTGCTTTCCTAGATTTTAAAGCCAGTATGGGGCTCAGCCAATAAACAAACAGAATAATATGGTGTCATTAGTAACCCTTACTGAGGAGAAATCATAAGGGTAGGAGGAGAGAGAGCAATTTAGATGAATATATGTGCCATTTAGGATAGAGTGGTTAAGGAAGTTTTTCTGGACAAAGGGGGTATTTGAATAGGGACTTGAATAACTGAGGGAAGGAGTTGTGTACCTATTTAGGGAAAGGGCGTTCCAGGCAGAGGGTAGAGTGAGTGCAGAGTTCTTGAAGTGGCAGCATGCTTGAAGTATTTGTGGAACAGCAAGCAGAGCGAAGTGGATGAGTGGAATAAACTAGGGAAAGAATGGTGGGAAATGTATTTGAAGAGAGAGGCAGACTTTAGATCATACAAGGCTGTAGGGCATGATATCTTTGAGTTTCCTTTTGTAACAGGGAAGAACCAAATCTGACTACATGTTGGATCTGTTTCTTTTACTTTTCTTCCAGTTGCTTTTGTTCACCAAAAGGATACTGTCTATACACAATGGCCTGCCTCAGGGAACCCTGCCCCTCTGCCTGAAACGTTAAACCAAAGTGCCTTTGTTCAGCGAAACATCCTGACCCTGTCCACCTGTGCCTGGCTGCAAGAAGGAAGAAATTAACACATACCCTCCTCGAGGCTGGCCCGTTCCAGGGAACTTTTGCAAATGTTATGGCCATTTTACTTTACTTAACTCACCTCCTCCTTCTCTCTGTTCTATAGAAGAAACTGGCATCCAAACCCCGTAAGATGGATTTTCTGGAAACACTAGTCTGCCATCTTCTCGGTCCGCTGACTTTCTGAATAAGGTCATATTCCTTGCCTCAGCCCCTCGTCTCCGATTTATTGGCCTATCGTGCGGCGAGCAGAACAAGCTTGGACTTGGTAACAAATTTGGCTTAGCCAGCAAGGAGCCTTGCTGCTCGTGGCTAGCTGGCCCCTCTCAGGAAACATTGGAGCAAGGCCTTAGCAGCTGCCAGGACCACTTGTCCTGAGGCTCTTCCCTTCAAAATTCCCTGAAGCGGCACCAGCTACCCCAGCGCTTGGCAGTTGAAGCAAGGAACCGACCAACTTCTGCGAGTTGATGGACTCGATTTTGTAGGCTAAGTCTACCCGATTTGGGAACCGGTTCGTTGGTTTTGGCCTTGGTTTTGTGTATTCTTTTGTGTTGCAAGCCAACAAACTTTGTAGGGTAAGTCGGCCTGCATACTGGGAACATATTCCCCTCTCAGTTTGGGCTTTTCCTTTACAGCATAAACAAATTTGTTTGATTGGAGTACCCTGTTGGAGGGGGAATTGTTGTTGGACTCTACCTGATTTGAAACCGGTTCGTTGGGAACTAGTTCACTGGTTTTGTAGGTAAGTCTACCTGATTCAGGAACCGGTTTGTTGGTTTTGGTCTTGGTCTTGTTTTGGTTTTGTGTGCATCGATGCTAGAATTTGTTTGGGCCTTTTGTGTTGGAATTTGTTTGCTCCTCTTTGTGTTTTGGTGTTATCAAACTTATGAAAATGGGAAATACTCCATCTATGCCGAAGGAGAGCCCTTTGGGGCGTATATTAGATAAATGGGCAAAACATAGCCGTGAGCCTTTGACTAAGAAAGACATGATATACTATTTTAATAGGGTGTGGACCCAATACATAGGATCAGAAGAGCGACAGCCCCTGAATGGTTCACTCAATTATTATAGGATCTTGCAGTTAGAAGTGTTTTGCAAAAGAGCAGGCTGCACAAGCAGTTGTTCCAACTGCGCCCCGCCCCATGCCGCCATCATATTCACCGCCTCCTGTTTCCCCTACACGTGGGGATCAAATAGAAGTTTCTATGTTTACCCCCAGAGCACAGGAGCCTGGTTTAGTATCACCATCTAAGACCCAACGGGTACCAAATTTGGACCGGGAGCCACTTCTGCAGCAGGGCAATTTCCCTTGTGCCAACATCCTGTAAGAGGCCAGGGGACTCCCTTAGACTTGAGGCGTCTGATTCTAATTTCCCCACAGGAGCCCTGGGCAACTTTGACAGTGGGGAAGAAGTTGATTGACTTTCTAATAAATACCACTCCCCAAACCTTCCCTATTTATCTTAAGAGGCTTGTAAATATTAAACAAAGGGGAAACAAAGTCATCCTAGGAAAAACTCGCCTGTATCTTTGAGATGTGAAACCCTCATCTCAGGAACCCTCATCTCTGCCATCTTTTTAAAATGCAAACTTTGAAAAGAGGGTAAAATAGTTTAGAAATTGACTTGTTAAGGATAAATAAAACAACAAAGTGTCTTTTCTGTAAAAAATTCAGTCATCTAGACACGTGAGCTTAATTTGTTCCATCTGCCAGAAACCTAATTTTAATCCCACCTCTTTTTGTAAACTGATGGGTTTTACATTGCTGTACCTGACTTAGGGCTGAAATTTTGAAATGAGAAGTATGATGTCCCTCTGTTTGTTTGTGTCCTTGTATGTGTCTTTGTCTTTGGATAACATTGCTGAGATTAATTTGTGGATGAGCTCTGTTTAATTGGCCTAAAGAAAAGTAAGCGCTTACAAACCAAGCAATTCTAAATACAAGAGAAATTGAGCTAAATGAGTTTCTGGTTCATGTGAACTGGGAAATATTCAGTATTAAATTAATACCTGGTATTAATGTTTGTTTGTTGATCTAATTAATATAGACATGCCTTTAAAGTCATCAACATTAAGTATAATATTTCTATTGTGCCTAGGTTTAATATAAGCTAAATAAAATCTTGTTATATCTGTTGCAAATTTGTCAGCAAGGAAAGTAACTTGATGTGAAGAAACTGTTAAGGAAAGAAAATGCAAATGAGATAAGAGCTTTAGATAAATTTTAAAAATAATTATATTTTAGGAATGTCTATCTAAAATTAGTCTCTCCAGATAATCAACAACTTGAAAGTTAGAATTGTGTTAAAATAAGTTAAGTGATGGAAGGTTTTTTGGAAAGTGGACCCTGAGAAAAGAGTTTTGTACATGGTCAGGATTGACTCAGTTTAAAATAAGTTTAATCGAGTAAATGAACTTTAAAAGTAAGCTGGTACAAACTTGAATTTGGCTTTTCTCTCTGTTAGGAAGACAAGGTTTCTTAAGATGTTGAACTGCCTTTGATAACAGATTTTAAGTTTCTTTACCTTTTAAGTGATCTGTTCAGTATTTGACTTTGAAATCTTTTATTGTTACTCTGGCTAAGTGAATAGCTATTGTTTCACAGTGACCTGTTATCCTATTTAAGTGTTTTAAACCCTTTTTGATATATTTTTGTTTGACAAAACTTCCCAAATCAAATTATAATGAAGTTCCTTTGACCTCTAGCTAACTTTGGGATGCTTCAAAGGGACCTAAAACAACGTAAGATATTAATTAACTAATTAGGTTCACTTGGTATGTTGAATTACACGGGAAGTGTTGTTAAATACATAATTAATCTTCTTAGGTTATATTGTATGGCAAATGATACAGGTATTCTAGAGAGTATATAGAGTTCCTAAAAATTTGGCGTGTCCTGTTAAAATGTTATCAGTCATAATTCTAGTTATTATCTGAAAGTGTTGTATGTCATAGCAGTAACCAAGTTACTTTGTTAATTGTATTGTAATCAGATTTAAATGTGCCTTCTTAAGTCTTTTGTCATTATAGACAGTTATGGTTTCACTCTGATGCCTTTGCAAAAATGCTTCCTCTTCAAGAAGATTTATAGAAAGGACCTTTGGATAAATACAAATTTCTGGCTTTTAGAAACAATAATGCTGAACTGGGTAAGAAATTGAAAAATTCTAATGGGAAAACTGATGGCTTCATAAAGCTATTAACGAAAAGGATTCGTTACATAGGACTAAGTGAACTGGTGAATATGGTTATAATTTTAATGGTTTCTGTCTGAAAAATGACTGGTTTAAATCTGTGTTTTCCAGGTGTAAGGAAAACCTTCCCCTTAAACTAATTCTGACTTATAGTAATTTGGTAAATTATACCTTTGTAAGCAGAATTGAAACATTTATTTTTTTCTCTCTTCCTAGTTGATCCTGCCAGTAGCATATGCTTGTCTGGAAGATTAGGCCATGCATGTCTAAATATGCATGGCCAGTACAGTAAAACTGCGGATGGCTCATTAAATCAGACTGATCAGTTAAATCGGTCGCATGTTATTGCAACTGGATTATAACTAGTTATACTAGTCATTGTTTTAATTTGTTCTTTGTTTCCAAATTGTTTGTGCTTTGTGTCTCCCTGCTGCATTATGTCTTTGTCAGTGTTACTAGCTACATTACATATATCCCGTCTATTTTAAAAGATGTTGTCTCTTATAGTACCTAATGTGTAACCAGACCTCCAACAAAACTTCTACGGCTAAACATCTTCAGGAATTAGATCACATTAATAACATAAAATAATTGTAATAGTGTGATTCTAGGTATGGGAAGAAGCAACAAGGGAAAATGTCTCCTGGATCATAATTAGAGGATACAGAGAATCTTTAATTATCAGTAAGGCCTAATCCAAAAACTAGCACCTAGAGTGGCATATCAAGAATTTTCATCTTATCTGGGACGAGCCTCCCAGCACCGTGGGACAAAAGTTGATCATGAAATGTCTCCCAAATATTGGTCAAATTCCTGACCAAGAGGAGAGGATCTGAGAAATGGAATATTTCCTGCCACATGAGTCATTAGCGATTGCAGCCCTCCAGCGTGAGCCGGTGAGCCCTGAGGAAATTCAGAATGTGAAAACACAGGATACAGGCCCCAGATAGCTGAGGTGCATATCAAGGGAATGATTTCAGTGAGCCCAGACTCTTGCATCTTCCCATACATAGAAAAGCACTAAATTCCTTAACTTGAGATGCTGTCTCCCGGGCTTGAAGCCCTCAAAATCCCCACCAAGTAAATCATAACTCTCAACTTTTAGGTTGTGAATATTTTTTTAAGTCTAGAGGTGTAAAGGAGACACTTTCCAGAGAGGAACAAAAGACACAACATTTGGAACACTGGTACCAATGACGGACACTCCCAGAAAGATCCGTCTGACAAAGCAATTAGAACAGTCATCACCCCTTTTTCCACAAGATTGTGGAATGGACATTGACAGTGGGGAATTGTAACAAGGAAGAGCCAAATCTGACTACATGTTGGATCTGTTTCTTTTACTTTGCTTCCCGTTGCTTTTGTTCACTAAAAGGATACTGTCTATACACAATAGCCTGCCTCAGGAAACCCTGCCCTTCTGCCTGAATGTTAAACCAAAGTGCCTTTGTTCAGAGAAACATCCTGACCCTGTCCATCTGTGCATGGCTGCAAGAAGGAAGAAATTAACACATCCTCCTCTCCTCGAGGCTGGCCATTCCTGCAAACATTTGCAAATCTTATGGCCTTTTTACTTTACTTCCTCACCTCCTCCCCCTCTCTGTTCTAGAAAGAAGCTGGCATCCAAACCCCCATAAGATGGTTTTTTTTGGAGACATTAGTCTGACATCAGGGTCTGCCGCCTCTCTGAATAAAGTCATATTCCTTGCCTCAGCACCTCGTCTCCGATTTATTGGCCTGTCGTGCGGCAAGCAGAGTGAGCTTGAACTTGGTAACCCTTTCAAGTAGGTAGGAAAAAGCCCTTTGAGGGAGCTTGGTGGCTATGTTGAGAGTAGCAGGTAGCAGGCAGGTGTGGAGACAGGAGGCACTGTTGGCTCTAGCAGTCACCCATCCAGTCCAGAAGACTCATCTCTGCCTCACTGTTATGTATCACCCACATTTCTGCTTCCTGACCTTTGCTCTGATCTCTTCCTTGACATTGTACCACTCCCCTCTCTACTTATTTAATCTTTTGTGATCCAGCTCCTGTCATTGACTGATTTCATTCCAGCCTATTTTATACCTGGAAAAACATGGCAGGTGACCTCTCTTCACATCTTTCAAATTTAACATTCCTGGATTCTGCCAACTAAATAAGTTATTCTGAGAATAATTTCCTAAATGTGTATGATTCTACCTTACTAAAGTAACACGTTTCTTACCCGGAGATTCTGACTCCATAGCCTCATGTAAATGGAATGCAGAGAGAATTCAGAAAAAAAAAAAAAAAAAAAAAAACCACCTCTAGGCTGCCAGAAAAGGTGCTGCAATTCATACCCTAAAGTCCTCATGTTTTTCTCTTACAGCCTCATCTCCACAAATGACCATTAGAAGAGCTACATGATAAACGTCCATGTGTCACTGAATCAAACTTGGGTCCCCTTGCCTATGCGCAGTAAAGTCTATCTACTGACACTGGATTGTGGTGAAGGAAAGTGCCGCGTTTATTGTAAGGCACCAGACAAGGATTCTGAGTGGCTACTGCTCAACAGACCTGAACTTCCCTATGGTTTTCAGGGAAAAGTTTTTAAAGACAAGGTGAGGGAGAGTGTTACGGGTATGTGATCAGCTCATGCACACTCTTCTGATTGGCTGGTGGTGAGGTAATCGGGTGTCAACATCATCAATCTTCTGGTTCCAACCTATCTGGGTCTACGTGCTTATGGTCGGCATACAGTTAACTTCTTCCATCTGGTGGGGTTTTAGTATCTGCAAAACAGCTCAAAGGATATGACTCAGAATATTATCTGAAGCCCTTGAGGAGGAACTAAAAGTCCTTGACTTTGTTTAATGGCTAAACTGTTATTATTTTTGTCTTGCTTGACTGTTTTCCTTTGTTTCTGCATTTTCTCACTTGCCTGATTAAATTTATTCTTTGGAACTTAGGGAAGGCTTAGGAGGCTAAAGTTTCTCTACAAACAAGAGGCAGGTGGAGGCCAGGGGGAGCTGTGGGGGGGGTGGTCTGTCCCAGGAAGGCTCCTTAGGGTCTTGCGCAGTCACACATGGTGCTCTGTGGCAGGGAGTTTCCCTTCTTTCTTGTTTCTGGGGGTCTCAGTTATTTTACCTCTGAGCTTGAAGAAGAATTTGTCTTTCTCCAGTTGATAGGATGGACCACTCAGCTCACTCAATTTGATGTAGGGTGAAGTCAGTCCCACAATGTGAAAACCACTTTATCAGTAGGAAATATTGAGGACACCTGAAGGAACCGACTGGGGCATTCTGACGTGAAGCAGCAAGGGTATCTCACATTTTTTAAAGTTTAGAAGTGAGAGGTCCTGGAATGGCTATAGTTGACAAATTAGAAGGCATTTAAAACTCTTAACCTTCCTGTTATTCTCCTCCACTTCTCTTTCTTTCCATGGCTACCTTTATCTTTGTCCCTATTGTGTTTCCCTGCCTGGGCAAGGGAGGGCATGCTTTGTGTATCATCCTATTTAATTAATCTATTCTTTAAGAACTAGAGGTGAATTTCTGGAAATAATGAAAAAATAGAGAAAAATGCTTAGAAGTGTCTTACAAATGCCTGCTAAAGTATTACTCTTTATATTGGTGACTGCATAACATTTATTTAAGTTTAGCATCTATTTTTTTATGTTGCAGCCTTGGCACCTGAATTAATCAAGATTAATGAGCTGGCCCTGCAAATAATGAGCAGTGTCTGAAGGACTGGTGTAGGTTCTCAATGAACGCCAGTTGAATTCAATTTCAATGATAATCTGTCCCATTAAATGAACTGCACGAGTCCTGAGAAAGGCAACTTATATATCTGGCTCATGACTACAATAGCTGTGAGGGGATTGGAAGGGCCTTCGTCGACCCCTTAAAGACAGTAAAATGGACTTACACTCAGATTTCAACAGGTCTCTGGACTCTGACAGATCTAGCGGGAAACCTGCTGCTACCAGTTATCAATTACGAGAGGCATAATTTCTGTAAGTCACAATTTTCTTATTTATAAAATGGTAATAATGATTGACACCACCTTAGTCTTTGATCGGAGAGGCCGGTGCCCTGGACACAGCTCACGGCCCTTTCTGACTATGCTGCTTGGCAAGATGTGACGAGTTAGCAGGGCCAAGGGGGTGTGCCCATCTAGAGCCTGCTGCACTCCGGCTCCACCCCAAAGACTAGCTCCAAACACGTAGGACCCCAGAATTTCACGTGCATAGGACTCTGAGCCTGCTTTCGGAGCCTGCCTGTGATGGCCATGGGGCTCTGCTTGAGGGATGGGAGGGGTGTAAACAGAGCTTGTGTGTTCCTGGGCACAAATGTGCATTTCAGGCATCTGGCACAGTGCAGGTGGAGCCTGAGGTAAGAAGAGAAGAGGGGTGCACCTGGAATGGGTACTCTGGGGATCCGTGGGTATCCTGGGGCAGCCACACTCCTGTGTGAAACTCCAAGGAATGAGAGAACTTGAAATTTGAAGCCGGAATTCCAGGTGGTTATGACGTACATTTTTCAAGGCTTGGGGAGATGGAATATATTTTATTTAGCAGATTGTTTGCTTGATTTACTGTTATTTTTAAAGATTATTTGTAATGTGAGATGATTGCAGTTTCACATGCAGTTGTGAGAAATAATGTAAAAGGATCTCTTGTACATTTTGCCTAGTTTCTCCCAATGGTAACATTTCGCAAAACTGTAGCATAATATCACTACCAAGATATTGACGTATATATAATCCAAAGATCATACTCTGATTTCCCCAGTTTTACTTGCAATCATTGGTATGTACTATGTGTGTATTAAGTTCTATACCTTTTTTTTGGCGGGGGTGGGTGTTGAGTCTTTGTTGCTGCACGCAGGCTTTCTCTAGTTGCGGTGAGTGTGAGCTACTCTTCGTTGCAGTGCGCAGGCTTATTGTGGTGGCTTCTCATTGTGGAGCATGGGCTCTAGGTGGGCGGGCTTCAGTAGTGTGGCTTGTGGGTTCAGTAGTTGTGGCTTGCGGGCTGTAGCGCGCAGGCTCAGTAGTTGTGGCACATGGGTTAGTTGCTCCGTGGCATGTGGGATCTTCCCGGACCAGGGCTCAAACCCATGTCCCCTGAATTGGTAGGTGGATTCTTAACCACTGTGCCACCAGGGAAGCCCAAGTTCTATACATTTGATCACCTGTGTAAGTTCATGTATTTGCTACCACAATTCAGACACTAAACAGTTCTAAGACCACAGGGATTCCTTGTGGACTTATTGCTTTTAAATATGTAGATATATAGAACGTACCAGAAAATGAGGTGGAGTAGTATTAAAATTAAATGTTTGGCCTAGGCTAAATTTAGAGTAAAATAATACATCAGAATGGAGGACACATCTGAAAGGGGAAAAACTCTTCCTGAAACAAAATGCTTGTATTAACCCAGTGATTCCACTGGGAGAGGTTTTCCTCCCACCTGCACTTGGAGATGGTGATTGTGGGTAGGCTGTACTTGAAACCGCTGCCTCTGATTCCTGGGACAGGCTGGTTCTCTGTTCTTTATTGCTCAGTACCCCACATCTATATGTTGTTTGCTCAACACTCCTTTTGCTCTTTATTGCTTAATACTCTGCATCTGTGAACACAGAAGAGCTGACTGAGGCAACCCTCATATTTGAGTAAAGCTCTTGGACTTCCTAGGAGGACTGATTTCCAGAGTTTCTAGGAGGGTTGAGGGCCAGCCTGCTATCTTATTAGGAACTTATAAGCATCTCAGGCATACACTCTACCCTGAATACAGACTTTTAGGGTAACTAGGCCAACTCATGTTCTACTGGGGCAGTTAACAAGGCAGAAAGGACTTTTATTACCTGCTAAGGGCAGAAGTTATTACTGAAGCCTGTGAAAAAGGAGAAAGCATGATGGAAGGAGGAGATAAAAGCTAAGGCCCTTGTGGAACATAATCAAATAAGAAGAATTGTTAAGTTATAGGCAGGATTCAGGTTCAGAACAGTTCCACACCTGACCTTCCTGCAGGTTGTCCCAGATGTTCTGGGGTCTACCCTGGAATCCCTTTGATGGTTGGCAGGAGCTTCTGTTCGGCCTACCCCACCCCCTCCCAGATACAGCCTGTTGGCTAGCTGACAGGCTGGCTGACTCTTCATGCTCTTCTTTTCCAGTCTTTTGGCTTTTAAGTCTCTGCATTTTCAGTAGTTGGTTGACTCCTAGCAGGAGCCAGGACCTAATCTGGGAATGAAGCCAGGACCCAGGGCAGCCAAAGGCAAAAACTGGCTGTGAAAATAAACCTAGCACTTCCTCAGGGACTCTAGGATGTTAGAAATGTTATGGAGACAAACCATTTGTTTATTTTAGGGTCCACATTATTGAGATATATAAATATGTTAGACAAATGACTGGCACTCCAAAGTTAAAACAACTGTGAACATATGTTATAGAAGCTGCTAAGAACATCAATTTGGGTAGCAGAATTACATAGGAAGGAGTGGGAAGGAACAGAGAGTACTTCTATTTGCAACTTGAGTATTATCAAAGCATATTGAGGCGGGCTTCCCTGGTGGCGCAGTGGTTGCGCGTCCGCCTGCCGATGCAGGGGAACCGGG
>NC_041224.1:47185212-47231291 GCF_002837175.3 Physeter macrocephalus
AAAAAAAAAAAAAAAAAAAAAAGCATATTGAGGGGGAATTTAATTTGTTTCAGTCTTATAAACCTCTTTTGTTGCTTTAATTTTTAAAATACAGAAAGATTATTAATAAATAAAATCATTATTTTACCATTCAGTGAAAAATCACTATTAACATTTTGGCTTAGTTTCTTTTATTTTACCTATATGTTTACCATAAATTATACTTGCAAGAATTTTAAAGTAGGCTGTGATAATTATAGAAAATATGGAAAAAACAAAAATAGAAAATTAAAATAATCTATAATTCTACTACCCATAACACTATTGACATTTTGGTGTGTATTGTTCTAAAATGTGAGTGTGTGTGTGTGTTAAAAATATGCAATATGTATTTTCAGAAAATTGAATTATAGTGTCCAGGCTGTTTTATAATCTGCCTTTTCTACCTAATGATTTATCTTGAGCATTTTCTGTGTTCTTATGACTTTAATGATTAAACAGTATTCTATCACACAAATGTGCCATAATTGATTTAACAGTTTTCTTATTTTGGATATTTAAGTGGTTTCCAATTTGTCATTATAGAATAGGAGGTGGCAGGAATCCAGCATTTCTGTATTTGGTATCAGATGGACTTGCTAAAAATGACCCTTCATTCTGTCCGTTGTTTCCGTCTCCTGCTGTTTCCGGAGACTTGCTGTATCGACCATCTCCCCTTTTTTCATTAAAGACATGGATCTTATCCTACGATAAGAGCTAAGAGTGTGATTTCAACAAGGCAAGACAAACCCGAATTTAAATATTAAACCTGCCATTTCCCAGCCCTCAAAGGCTGAGTTACCTAATATTTAAAATAGGATTACTGTAAGGGTTACGTGAGACAGTATATCTAAATTTATGTAGCTATTTAGCGATAATAGTATTATTATTTATTGGCTCCTCTTTGAGACATATTTATTGAGCGTTTTAACAGGGCAGACATTGCGTTAGGTGCTGAAGATACAAAGATGGGAAAAATAAGCACAGACCTGGCCTTGTGGCTGTTCAGTTCAGCATTATAGAAAATCATCAAGCAATCAAGTTTTAAAAAATTCAAAATTGCAGCTATACCACGTGCTAGGAAGGAGAGAGACCTAGTGCAATGAGCCCTGTCATAGGGGATTTGATGTAGCCACAGAGGGGGCTCTTGTGTGTTCTGAAAAGGGCTGCAGGAAGATTGGTATCCACCAGGAAAGACTACTTGCGCTAAGATACTTTTTTGTCTTCTCTCCCAAATGAACAGAAACTGTATGAATGTGACTTTGCAGTGGTAGACTGCAGACTGGGACCAGCAGGAAATGTCTTTAACTCCTTCCTGCCCACTGGGCATGGCCTTTGATCATCTTGCTTGTTGATGACATCTGTGTACTTGTAGCCTTTCGCATATGCCTCCAGGATGGACCATTGTAATGTGCTTCTTTGCCAGGTTCCTGTTGTTTCCCACCTTCTCCACTCTGCCACCCTGGCAATCTTTATATTGCCAGAGCTTAGCAGGGTACCTGGCGTACAGTTGGTTCTCAAAACATGCGTGGCATGTTGACTTAAAAGCCAATATGATATATCAGGGCAGAGCAGACAACACCTGCCCAGGACAGGATATAGAGAAGAAGGAAGGAGTTTATGGTTCCGTCATATATGGGAACCCTAGGACAATTCCACATGAAAAGGAGTGGAAGGAAACTATCAAGGGGCAGCTGCTAGGAAAGGATTTAGTGAAAAAGAGAGGGAGAGCTTTCCAGACAAGGAGACATGATGTACTACACAGGTAAGAAAGATGAGTGACATGGCCTGCAAGAGAAGTGTTGAGGTTTGGCTGTACCAGGAGCAGGGAGAGGCTGGGGAAGGGATGTTAGGTGGATAAACAGAAGATGACACTGGGAAAGTAGTTGGAGCTGGGTTGTGAAATGTCTTCTGTCATTTATATTAGAAACAAATTTTAAAAAACACAGGATGGAGAAGAGCAGAGTCCTTAAGAAATACAATTTAAATACTGCTAATGATCTGACAGAAAAGAAAAATAACACAGCAAAACAAGTCCTCCTAGATGTGATCAGCATGCTTAAGGATCTTGAACTTCACAAGCCATTCAGGAACTAAAACTTCCTGGGTCTGATATCCTTGCTTCTGACCTTGCAACCACAGAGCTAATATCATCTTCAATTCCTGAAGTTAAAGGGACCTTTAGACTGGAGAAATACAGCATCTTATTTTTTTTAATTTTTGGTTAGTTTTCATATTTTTATGTTAAAATATATAAACAATAAGATTTTATACTTTACTCCACAAATAAATTTCTTACTATTAACAAATATCTTCATGCACAAACAGAAAGTATATTTGTATAAAATTTCAAGTTTATGCAAGAAAGTAAGAAATTTGTTGCCAGAATAAATAGGTGTTTATAATATGCTTGCTTCCATTCAGTTACCTATAGATTACATGTAGGTTTTATGTGAATATATTCCTATGTATAGAACTGTGGTTCCCCCAGACTCACTTCATTACCTTTCTTCCTAATTCCTTGAAACTCACTTAGGGCCTTATATCTAATTCTGGTCTCTTCTCTGAGGATTCAGAATCCCAGACCTCAGCCAGAACAGATCACACCAACCAGTGGACAAACATACAGATTTTGCCACCAGACATTCTGATTTGGTACCAAGCCTGGGAAAAATAGGTGTATGAATCAGAGTCTGAGAAAACAGATGTCTCACTCAAATTAGGATAATTTGAAGAGGATTTATTTGCAAGGGACTAATTACAAAAGCTTAAAGGAGTAAAGGTTATATCAGAATTTATAAGAGCTGAGTAACACTTTTTATTCCCAGCTTTGCATTTCATTGTCTATTTGGAAAATAAAATGCAGTGTACCTGTTTGCATATATTACTTATTTATATACAATTAAAATGAATCAAGAAGGGGAAAATAAAAGACTAAAGAAAACTTACCATAGCAGTCAGAGTGTGTTGAAACCAAATCATGGTTTTTAAATTTAGAATACATTGCCTTACCTGGGAGCACAGAACTAGAGAAAAGTAGCAAGCACTTTCTCCGTTTACTAGACACCCTCTGTCTGCTGCTGGAACACACTGACGACGTCTTCATTCTCCATTTCTAGCTCTGCAGGGGTGTCTGTTTTATTGACTGGCTGCCCACCAAATCAGGAGCTGATCTGCCTTATTGAAAAGCCCTGTTGTTCACAATATGTTTTCATTAGTCTACTCAGTGGTATAAACATTTTAATTTTAAACTGCACTGCAGTGTCTGCCTTGCCACTTCAAATTAACTTGATCCTTATTCTCAGTCTTGACTCCACACGTGGGCTTTTTATTGGCCAAGGTGAATGCTGGAGTAGTTTTAGCTGCCGTTTTACAAAAGAGGTGGCAGGAAGCACCAAACTAGCACACAGATGGCTTTCAGAGACAGTAGGAGAGGGAGATGACAGTCTCTTCTGAAAGTTAGCATTTTTACTTCTGTATTTACATGTTTAATATAACTGGAATTGGTTTTTATGTATAGTGTGAGGTAGGGATCCAGATTCACTTTTTTATATGGAGTTTTCCCCCAGCACCATTTACTGAGTAGTTTACCCTTTCCCCACTGATTTGCAATGCCATCTTTGTTAGAGATCACATTTCTTCATGAGTGTTGGTCAGATTCTGAGTTCTAGATTGTGTTCTATTGGGCTGCTTTATTTTTTTAAAAAAATCAATGTATAACATTTAAATCAATGAATTACTACCAGCTCTCTAATTTGGCTTAATAAATCTTGCTATTTTGTTGGGTAATGTTTCCCTTCTTTAATCATCGGTTTTTGGAATATTTTTCTTTTTTATTTTGTTTCTTGCTGTTCTATAAAATTTTTTAAATTAGCTTATTTTCTATGAAAATTTCTTGTTAGGATTTTGATCAGAATTACATAAATTTATAGATCAATTTGGGAAGGATCAATATCTGTAAATATTGCCTTCCTATCTATAAGCAGAATATATTTATCCATTATTTGTCTTCTTTAATACTTCACTAAAGTTTTATTTTTCCATAAAATTATCACACATTATGCCATTTATTCATTCATTCATTTATTATTTTCTTGGAAGACTTACTTTTCAAACCAGCAAATTTGCCAGCATACTTGTCTCATTCTTGAGTGTAAATAATTTTTATTATCATTAGTTATAATGTTTAGTGTAGGTTTTCGTAGGTATGTTTTTATCAGGTTTGAGTAAGTTCTCTTCTAGACTTTATTTTTATGGAGTAGATGTTAGATTTTATTGAATGCTTTAACTTATCTGTTGACATGGTTATATCATTTTCTTCTTCAAACTTCATTGGAAAATTATACCTATTGATTTTATAAATTAAACCATTCTAACATCTCTAGGATTTAAATAGCAGTTTATTTCACTCCAGAGTTGTGTTTTTTCCACTACACTTTTACATCTCTCAATAAAATGAACTTTTGTTCCTTTTTATTTTCATTATCCACATTTCTATTTATTATATGTATAGGATAACTTCAGGAACAATGAGAAAGTAATGTATAAAACTTTAATAAAGAAATACAGATTACAAAATAATCATTTAACTTTTTAAGCAAATGCTTAAGCATTTTCACGCATTTTGTCAAGTAAAGCATACATAACTCAAAATGCTAAATAATTCTAGTTTTTGACTAAATCCTCTAAAGAATACGTTGGTGAAAACTCAAAACTGTCTAATAAAGTATGCATGATCTTGTTTATTTAGTATTTATCACAGTCGTCAAAATGATCATGGTTAAAGTGGCGGGTGTGGTGGTGGTGGGATGAACTGGGAGACTGGGACTGACATGCATACACTAATATGTATAAAACGGATAACTAATGAGAACCTGCTGTATAAAAAAATAAATAAAATAAAATTCAAAAATTAAAAAAAATGATCATGGTTAAAACACATTTGAGCATATACAGAATACCATTTAGGCCCAATATTTATCTAACTAAATGAAAATATCAGAGAAATGGATATTTATGGCACCAGGTTATAAAGAAGCTTTATTTAAAGCCATCTTTGTCAAAGTTTTAACACTAGAACAAAAATCCAATGTACCTAAATGAGACATAAGCTATTCTTAGTAGTAGTATAAACTCTGTCCTATGGGTATTACTATTTTCAAGTTTTTTCCTTTATATGAAACTACCGAAAGAAAAATTTAAGTATAACTCACAGATTACTTTGTACATTTATCATTCTATAAGCAAATATCTTAGTAATTAATATATTAAGGCCATAAATCAAATCATTACCCCTTATGTCAAAGGCCTATTCACTGATTTAGAAACTTCACTTTTATGTGTGTCATGGAGTTGAAATCAGCCCACAGACACAGAATAGGTTAACAGCAATATATTTTTTCTCTTACCAGGCTTTCACTTTTTTATTGAAACAGCGTTTGTAGGTAGGAGTTTTGAAAGCACTAGGGTTCAAAAAGTTTATTTTTTATCAGAGTGAAAAGATTCTTAAAGAATACAATGATGGTATATAATCTTGCTCTTACAGCACAAATCCTCATATTAAAAGACTGTACCGCAGAAAAATACTGTAATGCTTTAAACAAAATTTTAAGCTACATTAATGACCACCAAGTTTCAAGCAAAATGCAGTAGTCAAAATGTTTAACTGTCATCTTATCAGGCTCTGCAAACACACTCAGTCTTCACTGTCCGAGCATATCAGCTTCAGCTTCTTCATAGTCCTCCATCTTTCAACATGACGCTTGTTTGGTTGTTGAATTTATAATGTGATAGTATTTTAGACCAATTTCCCTCTCCGTATTTCCTCACGCCAGATCTCAGATTCTTGTCTTCTTCCCAAAGCCATGCCTGTTTTTTTCTAGATCGATGTTTTTCAGGAGTTAGAGGCTGACTGTTTAAAACACGTATTCTTTTGCTTTCAGTGCCTCGCCTACTGTTCTCTTTTTTCTTTCTTCCACTTCAAAGAGTTTCCACTCTTTCCTCTTTCTTATTAACATTTTGTTGTCGGTTTCCATGTTTCAACTTAGATAAGAAGAGATTTTTGTGAGACGTTTTTCCTATATCCAAATTAGCTTCAGTTTCCAATTCAATATCATTACTATTAGGTTTATCTTGAGAAGCTGTTGTTCTTGCTCTTTTACTTTCCACTACTTTTGCTGCTGCCTTCATTAGAAAGGTTGATGATTTTTCATTTAGCACATAATTCACATAACTCTTAAATTTTCTCCATCATGTGGTTGTAGCTGAAGTGTTGAAAAAAGGAATGGAATGTATCTTTCTGAGAGATTATCATAAGCAATTTCCTTTTTAAAGGTGTATAAAAGAATTTGGGTCACCAAATATTCTTTCAAAGACTTCTTCTGCTTCCTTAAAATTTCCATTTTCCATGCAAACAGCTATAGCCTGAATTTTAATTAAATTCTGTATTTCTTCATGAAGCTTGTCATGTTCCTTTTCAATTGACACCCAAATCATCAGGGCTGATTCCAAGGGTGTAATTTGTTCATCACTTTCAAACTGTGCCTCAAGGGTTTTTCCAGCTGCAATTCTTGTCAAAAATTGATATATGTATATAGTTCTCAGTTGATAAGCTGTTAGACTGGACAATCCATGAATAATAGCCTCGGCGCTGTCGCGGGTGCGGTGGAAGTCGTCCGAGCGGCCATCACGGAAGGCACGGCAAAGAGACGGGCAGAGGAAATCGAGCATCCAGCCAGCAGCTACCGCCTCGGCTTCAGCCACCAGGCCCGCGTCCTCCTCCTCCTCAGGGGCCCCCAACTGCACCTGGCACTCGAGCAGCTCCTGGCACTCAAACTGCTCCTGATCATCTCTCGCCGTTTCCGCCATCTGCTCCTCCGGGGAACCCGCATCCTCCCCATCCGCAAGCCCTTGTGGGCTCAGAGCCGCTGAGGCGGTGTTCTCCGCCATATTACATCTCTCGCACGGCCTCTTGTTCCTTTTAAATGAGTCCTGAGAGCTCCAACCATAGGTTTGCCTGAAAAATATGTGTTTTTACTAATTTAAAATGTAATTTGGATGGATTTTCTTATTTCTTACTCATTTCACATTCTCTTTCTCAAGACATTTTTATTAAGCATAAATCTTTCAGCAGCCAATAGCCTTTAAAGGAGTCAGTTAAAAAAAAAAAAGTGGGCTTCCCTGGTGGCGCAGTGGTTGAGAGTCCGCCTGCTGATTCAGGGGACACAGGTTCGTGCCCCGGTCCGGGAAGACCCCACATGCCGCGGAGCGGCTGGGCCCGTGAGCCATGGCCGCTGAGCCTGTGCGTCCGGAGCCTGTGCTCCGCAACGGGAGAGACCACAACAGTGAGAAGCCTGCGTACCGCCAAAAAAAAAAAAAAAAAAGTTATCTGGGAACCACTATGTGGAAATATAACCTTCTGAATGCTGTTTAAAAAAAGTTTAGAGTACACGTGATAAATGTGTACATCCCATGAGATGCTCTAGGAATAGAAGGTTTCAGATTTTGGTTTGGGAAAAATTATTTTCTTGATAAAATCTTATGGTCTTATTTAGTGGAAACAAGCACAAGAAGTTTGTTAGTGGTCTTAGGTGGATCTACACTACTTGCCAGAGATAGTAAATAAGATTGTCACTGCAGCTGATTAATTTTCAGGAAAAAATTTGCATCTCCACGTTGCAGGGATAGTGTTGCTATGGTGATGTTAATGACATCAAGCTTTGCACGAGGATGCTGCTTCTTACCTGTAGACTATGGCATGATCAAGATAGGAAGAATTTCTGGACCATTTGAGGAAGGTTTTTATGTATATTAAAGCCAGGGTAAGAGCATAAAGCTGTTCATTAAAATATTGACTCTGTGACTGTCTTAGTAACTCTTTGTAGTTTGATGTACATTGTAATAATCTGATAAGTGAGAACATGAGAATTGAGAACTATATACCTGCATTTGCATAAATTGAAGCTTTCAGTAAAGTGCTTTTCTTTCACTCTGAAAAATGTGGGGTCTCTTATTCCCATTGAGCAGGAGAATCGGAAGCATTGAATAGTGGAAATAATGTTGGCTTTACAGTGGAAAATAGAAATTAAAGTCCAATCCTGCTTTTTACTATGTGACTGAATTTAATCCCTCTGAATGTTGGTTTATCCTTCATAAGATGTGAATAATTTCTGTTGTTGAGAAGATAAAAAAAAAAGACTTTCCAGGTATCATCATAGGTTAATTTTTTGACAACACAGCACCCTGATTTATCTTTGAGGAAACTATTCTCCACTTTCCTTAATCCAGGCTAACAATTTTCTCAAACCTTGACTGAGATTATGACTCAGAACTTGTGACCCCCTGGTCATAGAAAATGATCCTGGATGGATTCATGACATAGACCAGGCTGTTGAGAACGCTTCCTGAAACTTCTGTTGAATATATTGAAAGAACTATACTCTTTTTCAGGTATAGGAGATTAGCTGATAAGATATAAGCCTGAGTTGACCATACTTTGATTACCAGTTGAGGATATTCAGCGTGAAAATGAAGTTAATACATATGAAACTGCTGGGTGGCATTTCAGGGGGCTCTGAGGAGCTCTGGTTCTTTATGTCTCAGTGCAGAAAGAATTCAGCGAGAGGCAAAGTGATATATAAGAAGTAATTTATTACAATAGGATGCTCGTGAGGCTTACAAGAGGGCGGGCAAAAGAATGCCATGTCCCAAGAACTTAGTAGGCTACAGTTTTATAATCAAAATAAACATGGGGAGGGAGAAAAGACCACCTTCTTCCTCATTCTTGAGTAGGCACCATGCTTCCATCCTTAGTTCCTCCTCTATGTCAGATGGGGGAGTTTTCTTTTCCCTACATGGTCAAGCCGGGAGTGTCATGGCACTATGGAAAAATTATTTCAGGTCTCAGTATAATGAGGATCTTTCACTTTGAAATGTCACCTTTCCATGAATTATTATTTTTTATGTGTGCAGAGAGCATGTCCTAGGGGTCACTAACTTACTGAGCTCATTTGGCAGGATGTGGATCTCATGCCACCAATGTTTTATTGTTTTGGGGCATGTCTCATGCTTCTGTTACCTGGATTGTTGCTAGGCAAGCCTGCTTTCTTGAGTGATCATTAACTTACAGGGGTCTCCCATACTTTTTTTCTTTACAATCTCCTAGTGGGGTTAACTATTTAATTACCTACTTTGACCCTTTACTCTGTCCCTATCACATAGAGAAACTGATCTGAGAAAGAGACATGGCACGCTTTGACAGCTTGAACTCAGAAACATCTGCTCCTTAACTTCTCAAAAATTAAGTGAGCTGATTTATTGCTTAAACCAATTTCAGTTGGGTTTCTATCATTTGAAACTGAAAAAAATTCTGAATACCAGAATCATCAGTATACTCATATATACACAGGTTATTTTAAATTAAAACTTGCTAAATAACTAGAATTTTGCTCATAACTAGAATGGTCAAAAATCAGCCATCTCTGACTTTGATGTCACATGCCTTTTAGATGTTTCTCAGTTGAATTTTTTGTTGCCATTTTAATATTTCTATTTCTCAACAATGTATTGAGGTCAGTTATTTGGTAAATATAATTAACCTTTTAAGGTGGATTCTCTAAGTTTTTTTTTTGGTTTATTTGCTTGCATTTAATTAATTAATTTTTTACAATAAGTAACAAAACTATGAGACTAGTCATATTGCTCACAGAGGGAATCAATGGATGAGAATTGGACCACGGTTAGAAGTTTGAAGGCTATTTGTTATATGTATGTGGAGAAAGAAGAGTCCTTGAAAGAGAATGAAAATGAAGGCAAAGTGTATTGCTTCACAGAGTCAAGGGAGTAAGTGAAACATTTCACGAATGTGTTAATGTTCTGCATGTTTAAATGCAACACAGGGACTTCCCGGGTGGTGCAGTGGTTAAGAATCTGCCTGCCAGTGCAGGGGACATGGGTTGGATCCCTGGTCTGGGAAGATCCAACATGCCGTTGAGCAACTAAGCCCGTGTGCCACAACTACTGAGCCTGAGCTCTAGAGCCTGCGTGCCACAACTACTGAAGCCTGTGAGCCTAGAGCCCATGCTCCTCAATGAGAGAAACCACTGCAATGAGAAGCCCGTGCACTGCAATGAAGAGTAACCCCCCACCCACTGCAACTAGAGAAAGCCTGTGCACAGCAACGAAGACCCAACACAGCCAAAAATAAATAAATAAAATAATAAAATAAATTTATAAAATAAATAAATAAATGCAACACAGAGACCCAAGAAATAGGGCCTGTAAACTTTCCCTTGAGATCAGCATTTAGGATGCTTATAGTAATTAGTGAGAGCAATTCCATGATATTTGTTAAGAGGCTCTATTTCAGTGAAATGATAAATGGGTGGTTATTTAAAAATGAGAGTTGAAAAGTGGAGATAACTCAATGAAGAATCATGGCTAAAAAGAGAAGAAATATGATGAAAATAGGAGACCATAGGATCATGGAGAGTTTAAAATCTTTTCAGAATGGAAGGCCCTATGTATATTGATAGTCAAAGAAGAAGAATAAGCCAGTTTAAAGGAGAAGTAATATATAAAAGGGAGGACTTGATAAAGTTAGGCCCCAGCTGAGAGAAAGATAAGTAAATGCCATTGCTATGTAAATGTGTCAGCCTTGAACTGGAAAGATGCCACCTCTGAAATCAGAAGAAAGAAGACTAAAATTGTGTCTTAGTGTGCACAAGTATGTTGATCGGGAATCAGAAAGCTGGGAGTGATTACCACTGATAATATAAATTTCCTGAGTGAAGTATGAGGCAAGGTTGTATATGAGACAAAGGCATTTGGCCATGATAAAAGAGAAACAGTGCTGGACATTTGTTAAAGGTGGCAAGACAGATTTTATTCAGGCTACTGTATTATCAGAGAGACTTCAGTGTAAACTGAGCTCATCTTTGCTGAAACAAAAGGTGAAAGGCTTTTAAAATGCTACAGTGTGCTAAAGGAATGTTCAAAGTCAAGCTCCTACCCTGCACTGAGATTGGAAGCCAGGGGCCCTATCTTTCTTGATGATCAAATTTCAAAGGGATGGCTTCCAGGTCCTTGAGAAAGACATTCCTGGGTTGTAGAAGATCAGTCTCAAAGGTATAGAGAAAAGATTTACAATTATGAATTTTCTAAAGTAAATTCTCTAAGAAAAAGGAGATAAGAAGCTCATAGTGAGGTTTTGATTGAAACAATCAGCAAATTCTTTTGGTAGCAGTGAGCTTTCTCAAGCAGGCATTTTAAAGGAGCTGGACTCATTAACAGAGGGACATGGCCTTGAGTTGATAGAAGCCTTTCTAGAATTTAGCCAGGAAGAGAGTGCTTGTCACCACTTTCCTGGTGTTTGACTTTCTCAGGTCATTGACTTACATGATTCAGGTGTATGAAGGTGATGAAGCAGCAAGTGATATATAGACAGGTTTAAGCAATCTCAGAGAAAGCTCTCTAAACTGATCATATAAAAACTGATGACAGAATGTTTGGTTTAGAGCAATATGGAACAGACAAATAGGTAAAAAGTACTCAACTACACAACTAGAATCATAGAAGAAGGGATTATGGAGCAGAGCTAGAAGTCACACTTTACCTACAGCCTTCAACAAAGTCTTGTAATACAGAGTTGGTTTTTAATATCAGAGCATGTTATTTCATCATGCATTTAGTGTTTTAATCATTCATGGGATTTATAAAATGCCTGCGGTATGCCAAACACTGTTCTGAGGATGAAAAGCTCAATATAAGTAGTTGTAACTATATTGTGTGTTTGTATATATTTATGCTTACTATAACTGTCAGTAAACTGTATGTGATTCAGTCCATGAGGTGGTGAAGTTCTATTAATAAATATTTTTATTTCCCATAATGTCCTGAATTCAAAGAGATCTTTTAGGTCCTGTTAATGAGACATATTTGAACTGTAGCAGATCCAACTGACATTTATTTGCAGTCAACACCATCATTCCTTTACCGGCCAGAATCCTTATACTGAAATGATTTCATCCGATCTTTGCTTTTTGATGACGTTTAGAAGCCATAACTAATGAATGCATGAGATCAGTTGTTTTAGTCTGTTTGGGCTGCTATAACAAAATACCATTGACTCTGTGGCTTATAAACAATAGAAATTTATTTCTCACAGTTCTGGAGGCTGGGGAGTCCAATACCAAAGTGTTGGCTTACTCAGTGTCTGATGATGGCTGGCTTTCTGGTTCATACACAGCCATCTTTTCATCATGTCCTCACCTGGCAGAAGAACAAGGAATCTCTCTGGGTTCCCTTTTATAAGGGCACTAATCCCATTCATGACAGCTCTTCCCTCAAGACCTAATCACATCTCAAAGGCCCGACCTCCTAACACCACCACCTTGGGGGTTAGGATTTCAACATATGAAATTTTGAAGGTACAAACATTCAGTCCATAGCATTTACTGATGCTCTTCATTTGTTTAAATAGAATTAAAATTTTATGGTAGTCTCTTTTTTGGTTTGTTTGCATGTATCTTATTTAATAATTTTTATAATAACGAATCCATGAAATTAGTGGTGTTACAAACTTAGTTTGAATTTCAGTAATCTATGAACTTGGTCAAGTTACTTAATTTACACATTTATAAAAAGAGAGTTTTAGGGTTTCCCTGGTGGCGCAGTGGTTGAGAGTCCACCTGCCGATGCAGGGGACGCGGGTTCGTGCCCCGGTCCGGGAAGATCCCACATGCCGCGGAGCGGCTGGGCCCGTGAGCTATGGCCGCTGAGCCTGCGCGTCCGGAGCCTGTGCTCTGTGACGGGAGAGGCCACAGCAGTGAGAGGCCTGTGTACCGCAAAAAAAAAAAAAAAAAAAAAGAGAGTTTTAGTATTTACCTTGCAGAGTGGCATGGAGGTTAAATGAAATTGTGTTTTATTCTGCCCTCATAGCCCAAGTCAGGAATATTCATGCATTAATATAGAGATAGTTATTTTCTTTAAGACATTTTTAGGTAGGTTTTTTTTAAAATAAATTTATTTATTTTATTTTTGGCTGCGTTGGGTCGTCATTGCTGCGTGCGGGCTTTCTCTTGTTGCGGCAAGCGGGGGCTCCTCTTGGTTGTGGTACGTGACCTTCTCATTGCGGTGGCCTCTCTTGTTGCAGAGCATGGGCTCTAGGCGCGCAGGCTTCAGTAGTTGTGGCACGCAGGCTCAGTAGTTGTGGCTCCTGGGCTCTAGAGCACAGGCTGCGTTGTTGTGGTGCATGGGCTTAGGTGCTCCACGGCATGTGGGATCTTCCCGGACCAGGGATTGAACCTGTGTCCCCTGCAATGGCAGGCGGATTCTTAGCCACTGCACCACCAGGGAAGTCCCCTAGGTAGTTTTAAAGAATGACAAATTTTAAAAAAATTGTGTCAATTGTACAAATGTTTCATACTCTTACATCCTAATTCAGTTTATTTTCAGAAATAAAATTTCCGGGAAGGTAGGTCATTTAATAATCCTAAGCTTTTTGAGGAAGAGCCTTTAGTTATATCTTGGTAATATATAAAATCTAGACTGTGAGGAACAGTCAGATACATCCCAGAATGTCTCAGTAGGAGAGCAAGGCTCATTGCCTATGAGAACATGAGCTGTCCTCAGAGGAGTCAAGTCTCATGGGGTAGGGCCCAACTATAAAGCTGAGGGTTTAGAATAGTAGTACTAGAAAGACCTAGGTAGAGCCATTTCCTAGACTATAGGGACTTGAGTGCAGTGTTGGGCCATGATGTCAAGAACAAAGAACATGCACATGAAAGATGTACATGGACCCAAGGTCAAAAAACAACAATTAGCTGTAGAGACTTCATGCTAAAATTTTTAAATTTCTTAATTTTCCATTGACCAAATTCAATATTGATCCTAGATTTTGGATGGAGCTGGACTTGCAGGTTTTTAACTTTCACCTGTTATCAATATGTGTCAAGAACTGTGGAAAATGTCAAAGGCCCCTGGAAAGATTATGGAGCATGAACTAGGCAAGGCATTTCATTGGCTAATTTCTTACATCCTTCCTAAGTAGGAAGGATGTGGCCTTTAGACGTGGAGAAATTCACTTCAAAACAGTGACTATCCAATGATACAAAAGCAGAAGATGAAATGGTAAGGTTAAATATGGACAATTGTTGTAGAGTAGACGTATGTTTTCTTTGCCTACTCAGTACCTCTCTCTTTTTAAAAAAAATTTTTTATTGAAGTATGGTTAATTTACAATGTTGTGCCAATCTGTGCTATACAGCAAAGTGACTCAGTTATACCCATATATACATTCTTTTTCTATGTTCTTTTCCATTATGGTTTATCACAGGATATTCAATATAGTTCCCTGTGCTATACATTCAGGACTTGTTGTTTATCCATTCTAAATGTAATAGTTTGCATCTACCAACCCCAAACTCCCAGTCCATCCCTCTCCCTCCCCTCCCCGCCCCTTGGTAACCACAACTCTGTTCTCTGTGTCTTGATTCTGTTTCTGTTTTGTAGATAGGTTCATTTGTACCATATAGTAGATTCCACATATAAGTGATATTATTTGATATTTGTGTTTCTCTTTCTGACTTACTTCACTTAGTATGATAATCTCTAGTTACATCCATGTTGCTGCAAATGGCATTCTTTCATTCTTTGTTATGGCTGAGCAGTATTCCATTGTATATATGTACCACATCTTCTTTATCCATTCATCTGTTGATGGACATTTAGGTTGTCTCCATGTTTTGGCTATTGTGAACAGTGCTGCTATGAACATAGGGGTGTATGTATCTTTTTGAATTATAGTCTTGTTCGGGTATATTCCTAGGAATGGGATTGGTAGATCATATGGTAATTCTATTTTTAGTTTTCTGAGGAGCCTCCACCCTGTTTTCCATAGTGGCTGTACCAACTTACATTCCCACCAGCAGTGTAGGAGGGATCCCTTTTCTCCACACTCTCTCCAGCATTTATTTGTAGACTTTTTAATAATGGCCATTCTGACTGGTGTAAGGTGGTACCTCATAGTAGTTTTGATTTGCATTTCTCTAATAATTAATGATGTTGAGTGTCTTGTCATGTGCCTACTGGCCATCTGTATGTCTTCCTTGGAGAAATGTCTATGAAGGTCTTCTGCCATTTTTCAAGCGGGTTATTTTGTTGTTGTTGAGTTGTATTAGCTGCTTGTATATGTTGGAGATTAAGCCCTTGTCTGTCGCATCATTTGCAAATATTTTCTCCCATTCCATAGGTTGTCTTTTGTTTTTTTTTGTTTGTTTGTTTTTTATGGTTTCCTTTGCTGTGCAAAACTTATAAGTTGATTAGGTCCAATTTGTTTATTTATTTATTTTTTTATTGTCTTGGGAGACTGGCCTAAGAAAACATTGTCAGTACCTCTCTTAAACGCATAACCCATGTGGTTTGAGTGAATCTGAACCCTCAAAGAGAGAGGTAAACGTAACCAAAATTGGGCCAATCAAAACACTCTCTAACCTTAAAGTGATTGGTTGAGGATGGGCACATGACATTTCATCTAAATTCTCATATTAATAGTCATGAAGTTGTTCATAACTTATTACACTTTTAGTATCTGTAGGGTCTCTAGTGATATCCTCTCATTCTATCACTGACATGGGGTAATTTAAGTTCTCTCTCTCTTTCATTCCTTTTTCTTTTTTTCTTTTTGGCTGCATGCATGTGGGATCTTAGATCCCCAGCCAGGGATCAAACCCATGCCCCCCTGCAGTGGAAGTGCGGAGTCTTAACCACTGGACTGCCAGGGAAGTCCCTCATTCCTTTTTCTTGATCAATCTATCTAGAGGTTTATATTCATCTTTTGGATTGATTTTCTCTGTTATTTTTCTGAGATTTTGTTGTTTTCCTGTAAAGAGTGCTGGAATTTGTTCTGGCAGATAATAAGGTTAACTCATATATCAGTTTGATCATTTTGAAGCTCGTTTTAAAGTCACTTTAGTGTGAGTACAGATAGAATAGCCTTTACTTTAGCCCCAGTTCTACTGTCTGGCCTCTGTGTAGTTTCTAATGAATACACTTTGTGTTCACTGAGGCCATTTACTCTTGCTCTTGCCAACCTAAATAATTCCAGGCCCTATGTGAGCTCTGGGAATTTCTCATCTTACAGCTTTCTTAAATTGTTCTTTCTCTAGAAGTTTTTCCTAGTTTGGCCCCATGGGATTTCCCCACCCATTTGCACGGATTGCTATTCAGCCACAGACTTAAAGTGACCCCAGAATAAATTTATAGAACGCTTTTTGTGCATAGCTTTTTCCTCTCAGGTATTCTGCCTTGGGAATTTTAGACACTTCTACCTTCCTGAAATCTGAGCTCTTTCTCTAGACTTTTCAGGTCATTCCTTTCTATTCTGCTGTCTGGAAGTTACATCAAGGCAGAAAGTATGGGAAATTATAAAGTCTGCCTCATTTGTTTTACTTCTCTCTGGCATCACAGTCCTATACTACCTGCAGTCCAATATCTGAAAATAGGTTTTTTTTTCATATATTTTTCTAGTTTTCTGGTTGTTTATGACAACCAGAAAGGTTAATTCTGAATCATGATACTCCTTCATGCTTGAAAGTGGTAATCAACTTGCCTGCTTTTTTTTTTTTTTTTTTTTTTGGTTGCTAGTAGTGCAATAGGCAAAAGAGTTCTTATATATCTGAGTAAATTGCTGAAGAACTCATCGGAACTTTAAAGGACAATCTTAATAACTAATTTTCCCTGCAACCCATTGTTTGCACATACAAAGGAAAAGTACGAATATCTGATTCAGATGAACACAGATATAAGCACATCCAGGGCTCATGAACCTTGATTTCTGCCTATATGCTGTGGCTCTAACTGGCTTATGTCTCTAGCTCTCTGAGATATGTGTAATTTTTGGTAGGAATTACTTGCCTGAAGTCATTTACAGAGAATTTATTCCCTATCAAGGTCATTTAGCGGGGGATATTTGAATCATAGCGACTCAAGGTTTTATTATTCCAAGTAATTTTGAATTCTAGATGGGGACCTTTAAACTAAGAAACACTTTTGAATTCTAAATGAATTACTTTGATGTTGCTTTTATAGTCACTGTAATAGGCAGTATTGTTAACAGGAATTTGAACTAATTTGCATTAAAAAATGAGTTATTTCTATTTTACTCCCTTGAGAGGCAGAGAAGAAATAGCATAGGGGAAATAGCATAGAAGAGGAAAAACGGAAGCTAGAATGGAGGAAAACTAGTAGGGTAGGGGGCGAGAGCCGCACTTATACATTTTTTAAAGTTGGGAATTAGTAATAAGGAGGAGAAGGAAGGGGGAGACAAGAAGACTAAGGAAGGAGAAGGTATTTGAGAAAAGAGACCGCCTGATAATAAATGTTGTTTGTGTTTCTGTGATGTAAATATTTCTAATACCTCACATCTTTAGTAGAATTTGCTAGACACACAAAAAACTGAGTGAATCAATTCTGTAGAATTTTGTAGAAATTAAAGACCATTTGTTTTGTAGAAATTTTGTAGAAATTAAGGAAGACTATTGGTTTCTACATTTGGATTGGCACCAGGCAGAACAAAAATAACATGCATGGAATGGAAATGCTTCTCTAAACCGAGTTAGTATTGGGAAAAGAAGCTTGGAGTCAGATTTGTGACCATAAACTCCTGGGAATTTTCATAAATCTGAGAGAAGACATTAAATTTTTTAAGTTTCATGGAAGGGAGATCTAGCAAAATATTATTGTAGGTCTTTTGAGCAGAAAGGCCTGTGACCTCTGTGTTAACCTTAGGCTGTGTGCTGCCTAACACCAGTAAGACTCCAAGAGTCACTGAGCATCTGTTATTAATCTACTGCTGCTGCCAATGGCAGTCTGCTGGGGGAAAATTATGCAGAGAAAAGATTATATTTCTTCCTCGTATTTTGGCAGAGGATTAGGGAGAAAATTATGTGAAAATGAAAGGATTTAATATAAATGTCATATGATAAACTAGCTTTTTTTGGGTACACTTGCATTATCAGACTGAAAGTATGGTGGTGAGCTGGTGTGAAGGTTTTCTTCAATACTGCTTAAAATAATAAGTGCAGAGTTATTTTTAAAGAAACTTAGTCACCCAGAATTTATTTCATTCCCAAAGGCAGTTCATAAATTAAGATGTATACTTAACATGCTGTTTTCTTAATTTGGAACATGTTAGTATAAGAAAATGACACATATTATTTTAGGGCTTCTAAGTTAGCTCTTGCAGAAATGGTATTTTTATGCTCATATGAACGTTATGTCATATTTTAATTTTTTTACTTTTGATATGTACATCTAATATTGGTGGTTAGATGGAAATAAGAGTGGGCAATATATTATCTAGTATTCTATCAATTGGAACTCTGTTTTATAGCATATTTACACACAGTGAGAACTGAAGATAACAATGTAAAACACTGTAAGACTTTGGTATGCATTTTGAATTATTTTCTTAGGAGTATTATAAGTTAAATTATGCTTGATTTTATTTTAGCATTGTGACATGACATGAAAATTTATAATTTTCAATGATAAAAATAAGTCACAATTGTGTATCATACATTATCTTATTTTTTTCCTCATAATGAGATTTGGAAACAGGCTCAGAAAAGTAATGCTTATCTGTAGCCTAATGACTAACATACTGCCTCTTAAATTTTACAAATGTAAGTATACATAGAGTTCATATTAATGATTTATTTTAATCTTCAAAAGAATTGATACGGAGCTTGGAATAAGTACCCAGCAGGATTCAGTCACAGTTGCATGATTTAAACTATAATTTTATGCCATAGATACATTTTATTTGAGAGTCAAAGATTAAGAAGTTCTTATGCATTTAGAAATATATGTGGGGACTTCCCTGGTGGCACAGTGGTTAAGAATCCACCTGTCAATTCAGGGGACATGGATTCAAGCCCTAGCCTGGGAAGATCCCACATGCCATGGAGCAACTAAGCCCGTGCGCCACAACTACTGAGCCCATGTGCCACAACTACTGAAGCCCGTGTGCCTAGAGCCCATGCTCTGCAACAAGAGAAGCCATGACAATGAGAAGCCCACGCACCTCAACGAAGAGTAACCCCTGCTCACCACAACTAGAGAAAGCCCGCGCACAGCAACGAAGACCCAATACAGCCAAAAATAAAAACAAATAAATACGTTTATATATCAACAAGAGAAGCCACGACAATGAGAAGCCCACGCACCCCAACGAAGAGTAACCCCTGCTCACCACAACTAGAGAAAGCCCGCGCACAGCAACGAAGACCCAATACAGCCAAAAATAAAAACAAATAAATACGTTTATATATAAAAAAAGAAATATATGTGGGTAATGATGTTTAATAGTTTGTCTGCTAAATTTAAGTACTGAAAATTATTAACTTTAATTTTTGTCCTCACCTAAGTGCTGTAAATGAGCATGTACTATTCACAGAACAATAAAGCCAGTTACCGTGCATTCATCAAAGCAGTTAATGAACACAGTAAAACAAAATGGAATGAAAAAGAACCCTATGTAGTATTTATAATATTTTTATGTTTTAAAAAAATCTGAATATTTGAAAATTAATAAAGCTGTGTGATATGTAGGAAATAATATGTACAGTTATTGATTGCACTTACCAGATGAATTGATTCTTTGCAAACTTCTTTTTTAGTCTAAACATATCACCCTGACTGCCTCCCAAAATCAAACTGCAAACACAAATTGATGTTCTGAGCCAGGTGTTTCCCGATTTTTAAGTTTCACAGACTGGTGAAATTAAAAGGGAAACAAATGAAGAGGTTGGCCCAGGTTTGTTATTACTTCCTGTTGCCAGTGAGAGCATTAGACAGAACAAAACAAAATTTGCAATTATTATTATTTTATAAAAGAGAGGATACATAAATACCCCACACCCCCCCCCAAAAGGAAGGTTATAATCTCATATACTTGAGAAAAACAGTTTATAAAACAATTATCTTCCTCACTCTCGTTGATTTTTCATTTTTCATGCTATGAACTTCCAATCTCATGTTCAGAAAACTTCTAAATGGGCATCCAGGGTATACAGTTCTTGGCTGTAACCCAGACCCTGTTTTTATCTCCCTGGCCAGAGTCTTGGCATCATACTTCATTTCCAATAGCTGTCTGTGATGTCTTTCTATTGCAAAATGCTTCTGATTCCACTCCTGGATTTGGTGACCTAGGTTTTTGGGTTATACACATGCCCTTGGCTTTGTCTTTCTCTGGTATTTAGGGCAAGAAATCCCTGTGCTACCCTCTTACCCCTTGAAATCCCCACCCTAGTTGTGATAGCCTCAACTTTAATTAAAAATTCAGACATGTTTTTCCCCACCTGAACCAAATTTCAGTTCTGCTAGTTATATCAGCACTGTGCATATTCTCTTCCTGAATATTAATGCTTTCTTGTTGCCCATGACATTTTAAAAATATATATATTTTGTTCAATTGTATGAAATACTTCACTAGTTGTCTTAAGTTTTGAAAATGTGTGGGACTTTTTTCATTACTTAAAAAATATTTACTGAGGTGAGCCTCACATGATAATGATGCACAAATTTTCATAATTAAAGGAGGATATTCTGAGGATCCTCTAGCAAGTAGCTTAGAGTTAAAGGGAGCCTTAGAGGGCCATTGTTCCACTGTTCTACTCATACTGCACAGTGATAACATCTGAATTAAATGGCCAGCCAACCTCTATTTGGATACTTCTAATGATGAGGAGGTCATCGCCATGTAAGATTGGGCATCATCATTGGAAATTTCTCTAGAATGACCTGAAGTCGGTAAGTCTATATCTTTTTCTAATAATAGCCCTTTGATGATTTCAAGGTAGCTGTTAAATCCTCCAGGAGTCTTTGCTTCTCTAGATTAAATATTCCTAGTCCCTTCAACTATTTATTTTTCATATGACATATTTTTCAGATCTTTAATCTTTCAGACTTAATTTTCCTATATATGTCGACTGTTTTGACAACGTTCCAATTCTCCTTGACTCTGAAAGCTGGACAAAGTATTTCTGAAAAAACAGTCTTACAAAACATAGAATGGTAGACTATTTCTTTTGTATCATCTGGACAAAGTACTCCTAATAATAGGATATAAGACTGGATTAGATTCTTTAAGGTGTTCACATGAGTTTTTTTTTTTAACCAAGATCCCTAGATTTAATCTTTGCTGCTGAAATAGGTTCTTTCTAACCAGTTCTTATACATTTGAATTTCTGAACCAAAATTTGGGGCTTTAGATTTATCTTTGTTAAAATTGACCTTGACAATATATTTAGCATTCACTGTAAGATGGAGATGCTTCACATTATAGAATGAGAATATTTTGAATTTTAATTTTATAATTTATAATATTATATATTTCTCTCCATTTCCTATTATTTACACATTCAGCTTAGTTTTTCAAATCTGTGTCAATGATAAACATTAACATGAATCTGTTCAAGGACTCTATATTTTAGACCTCCCATCAAGTTTACGCTGTCATTAATTCATATTATTTGGGTAGCTGTCTAAAAGTCATGAATCCAATTAAGTTTATTTTATTATTCAGACCATGCTTTTATACAAGGGTATAATTGGAAACTTTATTGCTTGTAGTCTAAAAGATAATGGTGTCCGAATAGCCATCTCAAATGTAAAATGACCCAATTCAATAATTTTTGCATATGTTATTTTTGTTTTCTTTAAGTTCATTGGACTTTTTTTCTGTTATAATTAAAATATAATGTCTTTATCAAAAATGTGTTTTTATTCTGGGTTCTCTAGAAAGCAGAGCCTGAGGCAACAAAATGTTGCTGCCTAATGAGGTGTAAATGTGTGTGGTAAGATAGAGGAAAAAAGAGAAGAGAGGCAAAGAAAGACATGAAACACAGTGAGCTGGAAACAGACCCAGCAGGTTGCTCAATGGGCATGTTTACTTGGCATTCAGCACTTCCCAGAGGATTGTAAAAGGGAATCACACCTCAGAGTAGTCTGTGGAAGAGAGTTAAAAGGGAGAAATACATCCGCCTAGCTCTGTGCTCCCCTGCTTTGCATTTGTTAAGGGTCACCCACACTAATTCCCCACATTCCCTCCAGTTCAGCTATCTTGTCCCTCACCTGACATATCTGCACTAGCAGGTACATGATTAGGTGGCATCAAATCTCAAACTTGGAATTAATCCGGGTGTATTAGTCAGCTCAGGGTGCCATAACACAATACCCGTAGACTGGCTTAAAGAACAGAAATTTATTTCCGCAGTTCTGGAGGTTGGGAAGTCCAAGGTCAGGGTGCCAGCATGGTTGTGTTCTGGTGAGAGCTCTCTTTTTGGATTGCAGACAGCTGCCTTCTTGCTGTGTCTTCACCTGGCAGAGAGAGAGAGGCAGAGAGAGAGAGAGAGAGAGAGAGGGAGGAAGAGATAGAGAGAGAGAGAGCTCTCTGGTGTCTCGTCTGTTAAGGGCAATAATCCCATCATGAGGGCCATCTTCATGACCTCATCTGTACCTAATTACCTCTCAAAGGCCCCATCTCCGGTTATCATCACTTTGGGGCTTAAGGCTTCAGCATATGAATTTTGGGGAACACAATTCAGTTTAAGCATCCACACCTGCCCACCACCCAAGTTCATGTTCATCTCTCATGCAGAACATTCATTCCATCCCAGTGTCCCCCAAACTTTTAACTTGTTCTAGCATCAACTCTAAATTTAGTCTAAAGTCCAGAGTCTCATAAATATCATCTAAATCAGATATGGGTGACAATCAATATACAGTACATCCTGAGGCAAAATTCTTCTCCAACTATGAACTTGTGAAACCAGGCAAGTTCTGTGCCTCCAAAATAAAGTGGTGGACGGGAATAGGATAAATATTCTCATCCAAAAAGGGAGAAATTGGAAGAAAGAATGGGGTGACAGCTTCCAACTAAGTCCCAAACCTAGCAAGGCAAATTACATTAGAGTTTTTAAAAATTAATTAATTAATTTTTATTTTTGGCTACGTTGGGTCTTCGTTGTTGTGCATGGGTTTTCTCTAGTTGTGGCGAGCAGGGGCTACTCTTCGTTGCAGTGTGCGGGCTTCTCATCGCCATGGCCTCTCCTGTTGGGGAGCACGGGCTCTAGGCGCACGGGTTTCAGTAGTTGTGGCTCATGAGCTCTAGAGCTTGTAGCACACGGGCTTAGTTGCTCTGCGGCACGTGAGATCTTCCCAGACCAGGGCTCAAACTCGTGTCCCCTGCATTGGCAGGCGGATTCTTAACCACTGCGCCATCCGGGAAGCCCTGCTTTAGATTTTAAGTCTCAAGGATAATTCTCTGTGGTTGATGCTCTGCCCTCCAAGTCCACTGGAGTGGCAGCATCACCCCAATGGCTCTTGGGGCAGCCCTGACTCTTTGGCTCAAAATTGGGCCGGAAACAATAGAAATAACACACATCGCTAATTGTGTAAATCAGTGCAATCTTTCAAAAAAGCAGCTTTGCAATGCAAATAAAAAGATATACAACTTTACATATCCTTTGATGCGGTAATTCAAATGCTGGCTATTTATAATAATGATACTTCTATAGTTGGACAAAATATTTCAACACAAGAATGTCTATCACAGTTATAATGAAAAAGAGGAAACCCCAAATGCCAGCAACCAGAGTTTGATATAGTCATTCAATAGACTAGAATGCAACCAAAAGGAGTGATAGTATCATACTCAGACCATTTAATACAATGAAAAAGATTCAAGGTAAAATAAATGAATAAAGCAGGTTACCAAACAATATTCCAATTATGGTAGATGCTATGGGTACCACAGCTGTATACCTTCACCCTCACTATTTTGGTGTATGCTTGCTGTCCCTCCAGTTGCCAGCATCTACTTCTCTTTGCTTGAGTTTTTTTCATCCATGTGCTTATCAGGCCAGAAGCACTGAAAAATTATGCCCCTGGATGAGCACTGACCTAGTAATTGATGGAATTCATGTATAAGTAGCCCAGGTCAACACCCCTTTGCTGAGATAACTTTGAGGCCTATGTCCTATACTGACTGTGGGAGCCAGAGTTCCTCCTTGGGATCAGCTCCTGTTGCCCACAGTGGTTACTTCCCGGGTAACATCTGCTTCACTGTCTGCTTCCCCTTTTCTGTCTCACTTTTCTACTCTCCTACCTAGGTTTCCTGACATCATCACTAAAATGAACTACCACCACTCGAATACTTGTCTGAAGGTCTTCTGCTAGGGAAATCCAACCTAAAACACAAATTCAAACAGAATTTCAATGGAAAATAATATGTCTATATAACACTGACTGAAATTACATAGATTGAATTAGACTGAATTAGCAATATTGGTTATTATTGGGGATGGTGAGATTATAGGTGGATATTTTTACTTATTTGTATTATCTTTTTTTTAAAAAAAGTTAATTAATTAATTTATTTATTTTTGGCTGCATTGGGTCTTTGTTGCGGTGCACAGGCTTCTCATTGCGGTGGCTTCTCCTGTTGCAGAGCACAGGCTCTAGGTGCGCGGGCTTCAGCAGTTGTGGCGCGCGGGCTTATGTTGCTCCGTGGTATGTAGGATCTTCCCTGACCAGGGATTGAACCAGTGTGCCCTGCATTGGCAGGCAGATTCTTAACCACTGCGCCACCAGGGAAGTCCCATGTATTATCTTTAATGAAGTTTTAAAATAACTTTTAAGAATAAAGTTATTTTAAAGAGGAAAAATTAACAAATACTTTATCGCCTATTCTCTCTTTCACAATCCCCTTCTCATTTCAGTCCCTTCAAAGGAAAGCTTCTTAATATGAGTTTCGTTGATTCATAGTGCAAAGACTCATTGTATAATTATATAATGGTTTTCAGTCAAAGGAATATTAAAGGTAATACAGGCAGCAAGGTAATACTTCCTGCAGCAAGTGAATTTCAATTTTAAACTTTCAATATTCTCTCTGCCTTGACTACATCTTTAAATATTTTAGAGCTGAGAAATCCTCTTTTTCACCAAAAGAGGATTAACCTGCAGAATTTTAGGTATAGATATCCATGAAGAATACCTTCTTCCTATGTTATATTATTTATCATGAAGTAATCCTGATTCCTTCTAGATAAAAAGGTATCAGACCTTATAATGAACTTCAGAAATGGTCATTTTCACAAAAGCTTGAAGGACAGTTGTTTAACTATCATGCAGTTCTATTGGTAGAGATGGAGAGAAAAGTAAATTCTCTAGACAAACAGTTGAGTCTATAAAATGAGTCGTGTAGAGAGTAGGGAAGGGCATTGAACCAAGAATCAGGAGACCTGATTTCATAGGCTTGGACCAGCTACTGACCTGTTCGTTCAGATGTGGGTGTGGTGAACTTCAAGCAGAGAGAAAGGGATGAGTAAATTAAAGGAATGAGTTCATGTCTACTGGGAACAGACAAGTTACATGAGTGATCAAACTTGGACCGTTATTTGTTTTTCTACCTTTAATAAAGACATGGGTATTGAGAACAATGTCTCTACCCCAAGAAAAGCAGTGGTGGAGGTGTGACTGATGAGTAGCAAATGCACTTAGCCTCAGTTACAAAGGTGTGGTGAGAACTGTGGTCCATGGGTGATTGTACTCATTTGCGAGGACTGCCATACTAAAATATCACAGACTGGTTGTCTTAAACAACAGGAACTATTTTCTTCCAGTCCTGAGGTCTCTCTCCTTGTCTTGCAGATGACCACCTTCTCATTGTTTCTCTGTGCACAGGTCCCTGGTGTCTCTTCCTCTTGCAATAACACCAGCCCTATTGAATTAGGACCCCACCCTAATCAACTCATTCTAACTTAATCACCTCTTGGAAGATCTTATCTCCAAATAAGGTTGCATTCTGAAGTACTGGGGCTTAGTATTTCAGCTTATGAATTTTGGAGGGACACAATTCAATCTGTACCAGTGACTTAGGTAGGAAGGTAGAAGAATGATAAGGGCTCAGGTTTTGAGAACCACTGAACTCCATAATTTAATGATCCATCAAAATCTATGTTGAATCTTAGCTTATATTTTTCTTGATATAGCTTTGAAAATATGTATCTAAAATTATATTTCTATTTATCTGTTTATTTTCTTTTTAATCATAAATATAGAAATTGGCTAAAAGTTGGCTCCACTTAAAAGTCGGTTGACTATGAAACATTCACACACAAAAAATTGTTTACATATTAGGGGAAAAGAAAAATGTCAGTAAATTCCCCAAAGTATAAATCCCGAACCTAAAAAGCAATAGGGAAAAAAAAAATCAATGACTAAAATATGGTAAAAACAAAACAAGCAAAGCAAAGGCAGACAGTAAAATAACCACAAAGAAATCATTTTTAAAAAGAAACACTTCTAAAAACTCAGGTTAAAAAGGCAAGTAAGACTTTCCTTGTGGTGCAGTGGTTAAGAATCCGCCTGCCAATGCAGGGGACATGGATTCGAGCCCTGTTCCGGGAAGATCCCACGTGCTGCAGAGCAACTAAGCCCATGCACCACAACTATCGATCCTGCGCTCTGGAGTCCGCGAGCCACAACTACTGAGCCCATGTGCCACAACTACTCAAGCCTGTGCACCTAGAGCCCATGCTCTGCAACAAGAGTAGCCACCGCAGTGAGAAGCCCATGCACCGCAACGAAGAGTAGCCCCTGCTCGCCACAACTAGAGAAAGTCCACGTGCAGCAAGGAAGACTCAATGCAACCAAAAAAAAAAAAAAAAAAAAAAAAGGCAAGTAAAAAACTATGTGGTAGACAAGGGTAGGTAAAAAAAAACCCTTTTCAATTGTTATTCTTCAGTGCTCTGAAATTATGATGTTATTATATCACAGTTGTAATAATAGATTAATATTCATTAATAAATGGCATTTTAAACCTTTATATTCTTTTTCAAAAGAAAAAATCAAAATACATGGGCTGTACATTCAGTCTCAGAAGGCAGATAAATTGCAATACTAAAGAAATAAGAATAAAGAACTTAATGAAGAGCAGAAATTAATGAAATGGAAATAAAAAATATTGTTGTCAGAGCTGTTTCTTTGAAAAGACGGTATAAGACAACACATATATGCAGCCTCAGTAATGAGGAGGTATTTACCCAGATAATGAATAATTTAATCATTTAAAATGAATATTAACTATACATTTATACCAATGAATTTGAAAATATAAAAGATATGAATAACCTTCCTGAAAAAAAATAGCAATTTGGATTCAAGAACTGGTAGAAACTATAAAGAAAGATAGTCAAAGAGCTTTCTCCTCCATCTCACCCCTGGCTCATAGGCACAAGATTCAAATGTTTGGACAATAAATCCAATCTAAACTTCAAAGTACAAGAAATTGAGATTTTTAAGCTATTGCAAAGCATAGATAAAGATATACAAATAAGCAATTCATGCTCTGAAAGTGGTCCACAAAAAAAAAATTCCCAAACTTATTTGATAAATGAACATAGAAGCAAAAATATTAAAAAGAGCCATCTAATTTAGAAGAATATCACAATAACGTTATGCCATATTTCACAAATGCAGAGACGGTTCAATGTTCGGAAACCTATTGAAGTAATTCACTGCATCAGTAATTACGGAGAGAAAGTATATTATAGATGCTAGAAAGGCCATTTGATGAAGTTCAACATCCATTTCTGGGGAACAACTTTAGTAACTTGGAAATTTTAAAATTTTGCTTAATTTGAAAGATTTTGTTTTTTTTAAATCAATTAACAGTAGAAATCATACTCATGGAGAAATGCTAGAGGAATTCCCAGTAAATTTAGGAAAAAGATGACGATATCCACTCTCATTACTATTATTTAACATCAGACTGGACATCAAAGGATGTAAGTGGGCAGTACAGAAGAAGAAATGCAAATTACCAATGAACAATAGCATGAGAAAACATGCTCTTGTTGGTCATACTAATAGGAATGAAAACTAAAACTTCTATAAAATACAAAATTTTTACATTGGATAAAACACGAATAGTGTTGGATTTTGATGAAATTGCTCCCATTACCTACTCCCTTCTTACATCTCCAGAGGTGACCACATCCTGCCCTCTCTCTCTTTGTGCTCCCACTTCTCTCTGGATTACTGAAAATTACTTTATAACTAGATCTTTACTAATCCCAAAGCCTCAAGTCATCCTCTAGAAGTCAGTGGATTTCTCTTCTGGACAAAACTCTGCAGATGGGTCTGAGTAATTGAGAGGGGTGGGGTAGGAGGAGAGCTCTGGTCCTGTGGATGGTGGTTGTTTTTTCCTGAAGTATCTAAGAATAAACACAGCTTGCCACTGTGAAGATTGATTTCCTTCCTTCCTTCCCATTAACATGATGTGTATCTTATTTCCTGTAGAATAAAAACCCTTACGTTATTTTGCAAAGGTGCACTCTTTCCCTCCTTGTTCAAGGTTAAATTACAAATCTTTATCTGTCTATGAATAGAAAATGACCAAGTTGCTGCTCTCTGATACCCAGAAGTTTCCATTGACCACCTTACTGGATTTGCAGGCAGGCAGGATGGGGTGGAGGACATTTCAATTCACTCCCACCTCAGGAGCCATTGGAAAGGCAATTGCATTTTATGCTTGAACTGATCAACAGAAAACTGCAGCCAGGGTCCACTCGAGCTGGTAGTCTATGGTCCTTTAATAATAAAAGGACTAACTTAAACCAAGAAAGTAGGTACAAGAATCCATCTGAAAATCAGCCCCTGGGTTATCTTTCTTAGATCTGGAGGCTGTGTCAGCTCTGCTGCAGGGGTCAGAATAGCCTGTGCACCCTGCTCCAGCAGGGTCTTTATCTCTGGCTCAACGTACAATACAACATATTCTTACTTGGGATAGTGCCCTGTCTACAAAAAGTCATATATCTCCTCCTGTTTAAACCACAGGCAGTTAGCATTGTTGATTTTACTTTTGGCCAAACCATAAAGAGCTTAAAAATGACTGGTGTGGAGGGATGAAAATAAATTCTAGAGACTCCATTCCATTACCCAGGGGGGCAGAAATGCTCTTTGAGGTTTTCTATAGAGACTTCACTGAGGGCCAGATTTAAAAGCAAGAATAATCATAAAGACAGAAATCTAACTGATAGTCCACCATTTTGGATGCAAGATGGACAGAGATATCAGGGTGTGGGATTTGAAGGCATGAAGTTTAGGGTAGTCTCGGATCAGCAATCCCTGCAGTCACACAGGACTGCCACATGGGGGCGGCAAACCTTTGCCATCGTGCAATGGCAAGCGCCACTTGCTTCAAGGTCCTGTGACTCCGATGAGATATCACGTGTCTCATGAGCTACCTAAAAGCAAGTGTTCATGCACTAGTGTAAATATTCATGACTTTGTTTTCTTTAGAAGACATCTCATATGTAGAAGAAAATCATTAATATTTCTCTCCACGATATCATGCATTGCTCCATAAAAAAGGGAATACTTAGAAATTCCATTGTGAGCTTACTCATTTTTCTCTCAATATTAGAATATATTTCCCCTCTCCTTAAAAACAGTTCATGAATAATATTTGGTGGTTCCTTTAGCTTTGTTCCAAATACTTTAATTCTCTCAATATCCCTATTACATGGAGATCAAATCCTTTGGGTTCCTCATTATCCTTATATAATATTGTTTCATCTAAGTCCTCCTCCTTCAATGGAATATTGGAAATATTTTAAGTCTTAAGTTTACCAAGTCTCACCTACCAGAAATTCTTTTTTCCTACTTTTCTCCTCTCATTCAAGCAGTTGATTTCTATCTCTATATCATTTTAACATTGAATATTGCGAGCTGTTGTCTCCTGATATGCATCCTCTCCTTATCTATAATGACACAACTCCTGAATTTTAGCTGTACATCCTTTTCACCTCTCTTCTTTTCCCTGCTAGCTGGATGGAGGTGGCCCAGACCATGTAGGTGAGCGAATCATCTTAATGATGACAGAGCAACAAGATTAAAGAGTCCTCGTCCTCGTCCATCTAGCTAACTTTCCTTGGACTGCTTAAATCTGGATATTTAAAAGAAAATATACCCTATTTTATTTAAGACACTGTAATTTGGGGAAGCTGTTATAGCAGGTGAGCCTACGTCCTAACTAATACGAGCATCTAATATGTGCCAGTTAATAGCTGAGTACTTTATTAAAGTGCATTATCACATTTAATTTGCATAATCACTCTGTAAGGTGGATCTTGTCCTTATTTCCATTTTATAAATGAGTAAGCCTAGGGGCAAAGGATTACGAAGTTTGGCCAAGGTCATGCAGCTAATGAGTGAGAGAACTAGAGCCTCTGCTCTGAACCAGCATGCCATACATCTAATCAGGGATGGCTCCTTCCCTTCTTTCATTCCTCATGTATAATTAAGACCAGGGTTTGCCAATCCCTCTTGACGATAGTTTCATAATCTATTCCCTTCCTTTCTCTTCAGCCCTACTACCACCAACCATCCTTATTCCCCCTAATTGTTTTCCCAGTTGCCAGTCATATGCTTCTCTAATTCTGATTTGTTCTCATTTAGCCTACAAAGTTACCTGCCCCCCCACCAAATAAATTTGACTGCTGTGTGTTGCCTTTGAATTCCTTGTCGAATTATTTTACAAAAGCTTTCATTTATGATATGGCTCCTGGAATGTCTTTTCTTTTTCTTTTTTGCAGTTGTAAAGTATAATTTTGTTTTATAATCAGTTATTTACTTATTTTTAATTGAAGTATAGTTGATTTATAATATTAGTTTCAGGTGTACAGTATAGTGATTCAGTATTTTTACAGATTATACTCCATTAAAAGTTATTACAAGATAATGGCTATAGTTCTCTGTGCTATACAATATATCCTTGTTGCTTATCTATTTTATACATAGTAGTTTGTATCTATTATCCCTTATCCCTAACTTGCCCCTCTCCCATTTCCTACCCCCACTGGTAACCAGTAGTTTGTTTTCTATGTCTGTGAATCTGTTTCTGTTTTGCATATGCATTCTTTTGTATTATTTGTTTTTGCCCCACTACTCCTGCCAACCCCTTCCCTTCCCTCCATTCTCTAGGTTCCATTGATACTTAATTGATCTTCCATGCCCATCCCGTGTTCAGCTATGTTTATTCTTGCCTTGGAGCTTTTGTACTGCTGGGACTCTTACCTCTTGATTCTCCCTGGTTGACTTCTTCTTCTTCACCTTCAGCTTATGCCTGAGTTTTGGGACGCATGCCCTGACTCTCCAAGTCTTTGCTGGCTGATCAATTCCATAGCAACCTCTGCTCATTTATATCAGGTATAACATTCTGCTTTTATGTCTTTGATGCATTCCTGACAAGGCTGTGAGCTCCTTGAGATCAGGTCTATTTTGCTTATTGCTGTATTATAGTTAAGAGCACAGTGCCTGGCACAGAGTAGGCCTTTAATAAATATATTTTGAATGACTGAGTAAGTGGATGAAATTGGGAGGGGTCAGCAGATGTTCATGAGACTCTCTAGGGCTGAGCCTGTGGCCTTGGTTTAGGTCTGAAATTTTGAACTCCAGGCATTGGAAATATAAATTGTGTCTTCTACATGCTCACCTAAGTATCTCAGTTGAAGCAAGATGATACATCAAGCCTGTTACCAGTGGAAGGCAATAGGGTTAGACAGTGATTATTAGGGTGGTGAGTGCTTGTTTTTTAACGCTTCAACTTGTAATTATGCATCCCTTTCTCCCCCCGCCAAAAAAAAATTGTGAAGGAAAACAATTTCTCTGCTGCTGGTTTCTGCGGCTGGTGGTGTTGGGAGTGTTCATGCACTGGGTGTATGGGGTAGATGAAGCCCCAAACCTCCCACTTTTAGGGTGAACACACAGAACAAGTATTGTGATGTGCTACAGTGACCTCTGATCGAAGAGTCAGGAAATCTGGGTTATTGTTTTTGTTTCGAGACTCACAGCCAAATCTCTTAGGGAGCCATGCGTCTGCCCCAACATTCAGTAAGTCCAGCCATGCTGCACCAGCTCCGTTCTCAGAGGAGGGGAGGACTAGCGGTAATAGGAACAGCATCTTTGGGAGGAAGTTGTGGGATAAGGAGTGAAGAAGTTTTTGATGAGTTGGAAAGGAGAAACGACTCTAGGCCACATTGAGCTCTTCATATTTTCTCTTAAAGTGACCCCCATTCATAGCTTTTTCTTTCTTTCCAGCAAAGTGTGGGGTGAGGGAGTAGTGGCCAATGGTAATCATGATCTAGGTTCAAGAACTTCAAATCAAGTTAGTTATCCTTTATTCTTACTCCCTAGATTTAGATGGTTGCCAAGATCTTTAAATTCTGCATGTAAAACACCATTGCTGTCTGTCATATTCCATTTTAACAGGCATCACTGGTGTAGGCCCCAGTGACTCAGAGTCATCAGAATTATTGTAACAGTGTCCTCTCCAGTCTCCATGTCTCTAGGTGCAGCATCTTTTAAACTACCCTACCCACCACAGCTCATTCAACCCTCATAAAGGGCTGTATTGACCTGATCCGAAACACTGAATGTTCCCTGTTACTGTCAGGATAAATTTCAATTGCAAATAAATCAAGATTCTCACAATCTGGATGCAGTTTATCTTTCTGATATCCTTTCTCATTATTCCTCTAGGTTGACTATACTTGTGACTGACCTTGTTGGGGGCACACACGCATGTGAAATCCTAATTTTTTCTCCGTTCACTTTCCTCAGCCAGCTAAAGCTCTTTGAATGGTGTCTCCATCAGTTTCCACGACGTCTTGGTCACTCTAGGTCTCAAAAAGTCCCGTCTAGTACAAATTTAAACTCTAGTCTTATCTCCTCCCTTCCACTTAACACAGGCTCCATCTGTGTCCCAGGAGACCTTCAGGATGGTAGGATATTGTCTGCTCTTGCCCTCTTCTTTTCCTTTCTCCCCTGATTCTAGATCCTCTGGTGTTAAGGAGTAGGGAGAGGGTCAGGGATGAGTCCCTTTTCCTTGTGTGGCCGTTGGTGTGGTCTTCCCTCTGGGGCTGTCCCTATTACTCTTAACACTGACTCAACATCAACGCTGTCTGTGTTTCAGGCCTCCCAGTGTTAGTTCCGGGGAGAGGGAGCTATGAGTGTCTGGGCTTCCCTGTGGAGGCTGGGGTTCTTGGAGAAGGTCCATTCTGGATCTTCCTCTTCTCAGATCTTACTTTGACTCAGTCTCTGACAAAGCAGTATCCCTGCAGCCTTTGGTGCTGGAGTAACCCTCCTCTGTTGCCTGCAGGATGGCTTCACTTGGCTCCTTTTCCATGACGTCCATCTGACCCACAGGAAACCACGCAGCAGCTTTTCCTTGTCAAATTGTGAGCATCTGAGCTGCTCCATGGCTGCATCCCTTCCCCAGCCTCTCTCTTTGTCCTTTTCCTCAGGTCAAAGTATGTATAAACCTACTTCTGATCATGGGATGAATCCCATTTACCCTTATATACGGACGGAATCTCTTGAAGGCCCTCTCACTTGGCTTTGAGGGAGGACTGATCTCCTTGTTCCCCCTTCATGGGAAAAATAATATAAATAATATAAAACTCTTGCCTTGGCAGATGACTTACATTCTGACATTTCCTCCATTGCCCCACCCCCTCCATTGCACATTCCTCTGCTTGTGTGGATTGGATGGGACAGTTGTCATGAGGTGCTGGCTGTAGGGGAGATGAGATGGCTTATCAGTTACCTCTAAAAAGCCTTAAAGAGGTGTCTGCTCTTTCAAGAGTTTTCAGAATGTTCTTGTCAGCTGTCAGTCCCTAGCTTTAAGTTGTAGTCCCAATTCTGGAGAAAACAGGAAAAGTCTGACTATTTTCTTACAAGTTCTCAGACAGGCACATTTCTCCTAATAAAAATAATAGCTAAATTTAATGCGCATCTAAGATCCTACATACCGTGCAAAGCACTTCAATGCATTATCTCATTTAGTCCTCTGACAACCCAATGGAGTATGCATTGTCAGTATTATACTCATTTTGTAGATGGCTTAAATCAGTTACACAGTCCTTCTAAGGTCACATGTGTGGAAAGTGGCAGTAGCAGGACTGGAGCCCGGGTCCATGTGACTTTAACCTGTATGACATATTGAGTCCAGACACCCCACGCACTATGGCTTTACTCCTGTCGTTGACATTGGACTTGAGAAGACTATTCAGTTAGATATTTCCATCATACAGAGGAGAACCTTCCCCCAGAGAGGGCAGGCAAATTTGTCAAGGCCACACATCAGAACTTTCCTCAAATGCCTTCTTTACTCTCCTCTATATCCAAGCCCTACATAGCCTTCAACACCTACCTCAGATTCCACCCCATCCCAACTCCCAAAGACTTCCATGTCCAGCCCAGTCCTCAGTGGTCTCACATTCCTCTGAAATTTATGCCACTTTCTGCTGGTACCACGCACATGACACGCCCAAGTAGACTGTCTTGGCATTTCCTTAGTTGCCATGTAACTAACTTAAAAAATCATTTCATGTGCCCATGACTTCCTCCCTCACATAGATTGTCAGCAACATGAGCATTACTTTAAAAAATATTCCCTCATGTTGTAATTTTAGTTCAGTTTGTCTGTTATCTATTGGTGGCCCTTTTGGGAACAGGCGCTCAGACATGCCGATGGAGTCTTGATGAAGGTGATACAATTTCTTGTTTCGTTTACCCTAACTCAGAGTTTTAAAAAGCTGGCCTAAAAATATTCCTTGTGTAGCTGCTGCCATACAATGACTGAAACACAAAACTGCCTGACATTCCTCTCTGCAGCCATGGTGGCAGCACAAACAGGGCCGATCTTTGTGCTTGCTTTTCAAACGAGTGGTATATACTTCAAAAGAAAAATAAAAAGAAGTTTAAAAAAATGTGTTGTGCACCTAACACAATGTACCTAGAGATGAGTAAGAAAATCCCTAATCTCAAGGAACTTTCTTTCTACTTAGTAAAGAACATCACGTAAGTGTACAAATTTTTTTGTTACGAGAACAAGTTACATAAATGCTCTAGCTATGAAACTTAAAAGGACAGATTGCATTGGTTTGAGGGGATTTGGGAGGCTTCTTAGAGGAAGCAGACTTAAGATTGGCCCTGAAGCTGAAGATGTGGAATTATGAGCATTGAAGGCCAAGGGGAAAAAGCAAGAAAAAGCAAAGAGAAAGGCAAGTAGCACTCAGGTAAAGGGCTTACTATGGCCTCCCTGGGGTGCAGTGTGTGACCTGGCAGGTTGACTGTAGATTACAGTTTTATTTTGTTTGACCAGCATAAGATTATTTTTTCCAATTATAATATGAATGCTTTTAGGTGTGTCTTGTCTAGATTTCATTTTCTCGTAGTTTTCTAACAGGCTGCTATACATTTCTCTTTGCCTCCCTAGACCCTGAAGGCTTCGGAGTGGTGGGTATAGCAGGAGGATGCTGGTAAGGTGGCTTGGAGGCCAGTGGTAGGTCAGTGGAAAGATTTTCAAACAAACAAGTCATGGGGGAGACACTCAAGTTTTTGAGCGAAAGAGTGATGTGATTGGAGCCTCACTTTGGGACTATGGATCTGGCAGTGAGACTGAAGCAGAAAGAAGTGAGAATCAAGAAATCAATGTTCCTTTTGTTTCCTTGCAGGCCCGAGTAGTTATACGTCTCCAATAATTCTTGTGGTCTGCACTACACAATTTAGCACTGTCCTGTGTTCTCCAATTTTTTTCTGTTGTAGCATTCTTTACTCAAGCTCTAGAGATCTGGGTTCATGCCTTTTATCATTTGTGTGTCTGACACATGCAGGCAGTCCATGGACAGTTGTTTTACTGGAGACTCAGTGTTACTTCTCTGGAACAAGAAGGGGTGAGGAAGGGACATTAATTCACATGCCATGTCAATTTAAATTATTAAAGAAGTTCTTTCAGGTATCTGAGCACAGGACATGTGTTCTAATGCTTTTGTTTGGCTCTAGTCCCACATAATGACCTTTTATGCTAAATAATGTTTTCCGTTCAAGATAAAATATCTTTGTTTTCTCTACTCTAACACACATGATGTGATCTGAATTACTCATGAGTGTTTTCAGCTTTTGCTTATGTTGCATTTTGAAGTTCAATATGCATAGACATCTTGGCATAAAGTGGTGCTAAACTCACTCATTAATACATTGGAGTCTGTTTTCCTGATTCAATGGAAAGTTAAAACCTTTAAGTTCAAGTACTAAAACTTCCACTGAGTTTCAAGGAGGTACCTTCTTAATTGAGCCCTTCTCAAACTGAAACTTTTAATTTCAATATTATGTTGAAAATGAAGGCTTGAAGGATTGACTCAGTGGTATGTTACTCTTTGTAGGAATAGTGAATGGGCCTGGCAATTCAGCTGCCCCACATTATCTACCACATTATAAAACCAGAATGTTTAGATATTAAGAAAATGCTATAGATATGGATTGATTTCTTCTATAAAAAAGCCTCATGTCTCATAGTGTTCACACAACATGTTTTCTTGGAAATCAAATGACCAGAGCAGAGACTGCTGTCAATGTCAGGGCTTTCTGGCTCAAGTGGCTTTTTGTTCCAAATGGTAGGTATGGCCAGGTTTATGTTTTTTATAAAGTATGGGCAACAAAGTGAGTATAGACTGTTATTATTACTCATTCATCTCTGTTTCATCCTAGAAATACTTTTTATTACACCTTCAGTCTTTTTTTTGTGATTACAAAAACAATATACTAATTGTAAAAGCAAAACAACAAATTCAGAGGTGAGTGAGATAAAGAAGGCTTCGTATGATTAGGAAGAGATAACCGCTGTTAACTGTTTCACCATTTGCTGTCTAATGGAATAGGTTGCTAGGTAGATAGGTAGGTAGATAGATAGGTAGGTAAATAGATAGACAACAGATAAATGGGATTTTTGGTGGTTTGAACAGAAGAGTAAACAATGGTATTTCTGTAAGTCCAACTATGGCATATTTATTCTTCAGGAACCATTGAGGCAACTTATTTCATGTTTGGATTTTATCTTGGTTTAAGATCCAACCACTTCAGTGGGGGATGTTTCTTAACTCTGTGGCAATGAAAAGACTGCTCACTCACTAAAGTATAGATCTCAGGCTGTTAAACCGTTCTCTGCAATAATTTAAATCAGTGGTTGAGTTAAGCTTGTGGGTAACTTGCTGGGTCTTAAAGATTCTGGAAGTGGTTCCCTGGATAATTTAGGAAGTTGTCAAGATAAGTTCCCAATGGGATAATATAGTAACATGCCAAAAAGTCCAGGTGAAATAAGTCCTTTTAAGATAATTATTGAATTTGGTTAGATGAATCGTGCAAACATGTTTCTGTGTTCCACACGTAGTTTATAGAAGAGCTAGAAAAACTCCGGCTCTCTTTGACCTAACACTCTCCAATGTCTCCTGCCCCATCAGTCCCTTCGTTGCCATGTTCCCTCCCTCAGGGTGAGCAGAAGCTCTTAGGATCCCAGGTTCAGAGAAGACAGAAAGTAGTTCAGGGAGGTTTCTGCTCTGAGTGTCAGAGGGTTGCTTATGCTTAATCCAGCTTAAAACCTATGTCAATATTCATAGAAATTAAAGAGAAAGGACTTACTTCCTCAGGGACTAGGACAGGTGATTGAGAGAGATGAGGTTAAACAGAAAGACTAGTGTGTTTTGTCGGGGGTGGGGGGAGGGAGAGGAGAGAGGAGAAGGAGGAGAAGAGGAAGAAAAGGAAGAAGGAGGGGGGAAGGGAGGGAGAAGCCAAGAGGAGGAGGGGATAGGAGGGAAAGGGAGAGGGACGGATGAAGGAGAAGAAGCTGGAAGAGAAAAGGAGAGAGGAGAGGAGTGCTCACCTTTTAAAAATACATTGAGGTTAAAAATGTATGTGGATTAATGTACAGAACTTAATTGGAGAATCAGATGAGGGTTAGCACATGTGTACCTGTATAAGTAATTCCCAATAAAGATATAGAACTTTTCCTTCACCTCAGAGAGTCTCTTTACTCAACCTCCAGTGAAATCTGTTCCACCCTCCGTACAAATATGGTGATTTCTGTCACTGTAGATTAGTTTTGACTGTTCTAGAGCTTCATACAAATGGAATGGTACAGTATGTTCTCTTTTGTATCTGGCTTCTTTTGTTTCATATAAAGTTTGTGAGATTCATCCATAGTGCTGGGTATGATTCTACTTTATGACTATACCACATTTGTTTACCCATGAAAATTGTCTTCCTGTTTTCTTATGTGATATTTGGTTTTTCATTTTGTGTTCTGATTACTGCAATTTCAATATTTGAGCTGAGCATACATGTGCCACATGATGAGGGACCAGATCATTTGGAAACGAATAATAATTGAATACTTGGAAACTTTATCTGTGCCGATTATTATCATCTCCTTACTACCAAATTTTAACCAAAGCTAATGTCCTCTGAAGTGCCCAAATCTACTTGGCAGTGGTATTTCACATTTACACATGATTCTACAGTTTATAAAACACCTTCATACACAGCATTTTCTTTCACCTTGATCAACATTGATAGTTTCTAGGTATCAGATTTTGAAATGGAGAGTCAGGTACATGGACTTCCTGTTCCCTTCCCCCAAAATTCTAATTTTGTGATGTGTTACTCCATCGAATTTCTCTGGGACTATAATAAGAATTACTGATTCTCTGTGTGTCCATAAGACCTGGTTAGGGTTTCAATGCCACCAACTCTACTTCCCTGCTCAGTGTGCCTGTTTATAACCATGTAGTTCTTGTCTGTGCTGCTCTTTGTTCACCGTTGGTTGGTCTTTTACACATTGCTTTTTAAAAGCAAGCAATTTCTCTGTCTGACTTATTTCACTAAGCATAATACCTTCTAGATCCATCAATATTGTTGCAAATGTCAGACTTTCATTCTTTTTTATGGTTATATAACATTCCATCATATATATATATATATATATATATATATGCACCATATCTTCTTTATCCATTCATCTATTGTTGGACACTTGGGTTGCTTCCGTTTCTTGGCAATTGTAAATAATGCTGCTATGAACATTGGTTTGCATGTATCTTTTTGAGTTAGCATTTTAATTTTTTTCAGATATGTGCCCAGGAGTGGAATTGCTGGATCCTATGGTAGTTCTACTTTTAATTTTTTGAGGAATCTCCATACTGTTTTCCATAGTGACTGCATCGATTTGCCTTCCCAACAACAGTGTACAGGGCTCACTTTTCTCTAGGTCCTCACCATTTGTTATTTGTAGATTTTTCGATGTTAGCCATTTTGACAGGTATGAGGTGGTTTTGATTTGGTGCTTCTCTAATAATTAGTCATGCTGAGCATCTTCTCATGTGTCTCTTGGCCATCTGGATGTCTTCTTTGGAAAAATGTCTATTCAGGTCCTCTGCCCATTTTTAATTGGGTTGTCTGTTTTTTTGATATTGAATTGTGTGAGCTGTTTCTTAAAAAAGATTGTAAATCACGTATACTTCAATAAAAAACTAATTTAAAAATAAATAAAAGTAAGGAATATTTAAAACCTGTTCTAAAAAATAAATGAAAGATCTAGCTGCTTTAAAGCATTTTCCATTCAGTTTAGTTCTGAAATCACTTAAGGAAAGAAAAAAGTTTTGTATAAGTGTCCTTTTGCATTACTGAAGGACTACTTAGTATCATGTCATGGAACCAGCCAATAAATGAACCTCTCGAACAATGAATGTACTAATACAAACTGCATGGTATCTGGAGAAGTGATGACCTCTAGAAAATTTACTATATTATGTTAAAAGATCTTTAACTTTCATTTTAAAACTATTTTTGCTTTTTTTTTTTAAATATAAATTTATTTATTTATTTTTGGCTGCACTGGGTCTTCATTGCTGTGCCTGGGCTTTCTCTAGCTGGGGTGAGAGGGGGCTACTCTTTGTTGCAGTGCGTGGGCTTCTCTTCTTGCGGAGAATGGGCTGTAGGAGCACAGGCTTCTATAGTTGTGGCACGTGGGCTCTAGAGCGCAGGCTCAGTAGTTGTGGTGCATGGGCTTAGCTGCTCCACAGCATGTGGGATCATCCTGGACCAGGGCTCGAACCTGTGACCCCTGCAGTGGCAGGCGGATTCTTAACCACTGCGCCACCAGGGAAGTCCACTGTTTTTGTTTTTGAACAATTAAATCAAATCTGGTCATGGTTCCCCAGGAAAAGATTTGCCTCCAAACTCTCTTTGTAAAGAACACATGCCTTGTACATTTTGATTGCCTTGGTAGAAGAAGCATATTGAAAAATAAAAGAAAAATATTTTAGCAAGGAAAATATTCCTCCATGATTCTAAATAAGTTCAATTTTTATGAAATGTATGTGTGGACATAGCATTTGTGTTAATGGTTATTTATAGACTGTCAGTAAATAATGAGCTTTGTGCTCGTAGCTCTCTTAGGTCTTTCTGTGACTTTTTGGAAAGTAAATCCTGATTCTCTTTTTAAATAAAAAAATATATAAGGGCCATGTAATATAAAATATAAAGTACCCTAAAATTTTAAATAAATTTATTGTGCTGCATATGTGCGTGCACACGTGTTATTTTTCTCCGTTTTCAGGCAACACATTTTAACAAGGATGACTGGTATTTTTATTTACATCCTGTGGTTACTCTACTGAGTAAAATGGGCAAATGCTGTGCCCATTTTACAGATATGGAATGCTGATCCTGCAATATTAAGTGGCTAGAAAGAGGTGAGGCTAAAATGAAAATTCAGCCCCTCTGAGAGATTTTTCAGTGCTCTCCCCTATACACTTTTTATTTTTTTGCTTATCTTTTTCAGTTTTTAGCATAGCCACCCAAGAAGAGGACCAGGCGCAAAACCAAGAACAGAAAGGGTCTGCAAAGGGTATAATGAGAGCTCTGGATGAACAGTAATTTTACTCAGATCTGAGAACTACAAAGCTGGCTGAAAAAGCTGTCTGTATTATAAAAACTGAAAAAGCTAGATGGCAAATCAATATTCATCCAGAATAAACTTTATTGACCAATTACTTAAATTTCAAAGAAGTTAATTTGTGTTGCAGCAGCTTTGCAATTGTTTTCTGAAGAGCTGAAGAAATCACCCTATAATGTTCGAACTGCAGGGTTGGTTTTCAGAGAGGATTGTGTGCAGTGTTTTAGAGTACGACCGTGGGTCAGCATTTCAGTGACAGCTTGAAAGGCCTTTAGCTTCAAGAAGCTTCTGTGAGGTCAGCGGAGGGCTCTCCTGGGACCAAATCCCCATCTATGATCAGGATAACTTGAAATGAGAGTTCTAACAGGAATTAACCAGGGCCTCTTTTTCCTCTTTTTTAAAGCAAGCTGCACTGTCATCCTTTATGGAAATCATCACAAAAGAAGGGCTTGAGAGGGAGTGGTTCTGCTTAAGACATTGCAGCAGATAATGGATAAAATTAGATGTGGGTGATTGCTCACAGCCCCCTCGCAACACCATTGCTTCTCACTCCCTTTGCGAGAACACCCCAGTGAGTTTTAGGATAACAATGGCTTTGGTTTTAATGTTCATGAATAAAAGAAGGAGCCTGTGAGGAAGCATCGGAGTTTGGGAGGCAATCAAGAAACATATCAAGAGAGAAAAGCAACTTGGGGCTGAATTGGAAGTGGAATAGAAAATAATCAGTCCTTCTTCTGTATCACCCCAAGTAATGTTGGCCTTGTCAAATGCATCACAGCTGGAGTCAAGTTTCAGCGGTGTCTGGGCTGTAGCAAGGAATAAGCCCATCCATTACGGGCTGCATCGACTCCTCTAAATCAGCTGGAGAAGTTGAGAGTGTGTGTGTGTGGGGGGGGAGGGTGGCAGGGGGTGGGGGGTGGCGGATGTTTGTGTAGGTGTAAATTTAAATCTATTTAGTTCTCTTTGTTTTGCTCTGTGAAGGAGAAATGGAACTTATTTAAATGTCTAAGTTCTTTTGAACCTCAAAGTTGCCATGCTGGTTGGAGAGGTAGCTGCTTACTCAAGTTTCCATGGTTAGGGAATGCTAGGGTTGAACACTGTGTCTAAGTCTGTGGATACATACACTATCCCATTGTGAAAATGGTCATTTTAAATATCTTAAAGTTAAAAAGCTTTGTCTTGTATTGGGACCATAACTTCTGATTTGTAGACATTGGAAGTCAAATTCATGTAATTTTTAATGAAGTTTGGCTCAGCCACTTTCAGCTACTTTAAACCAGATTAACAGGAATGAGAAATAAGGTAAAGAATATCCTTTAGAGAATGAATAGAGGATGTCAACCTCTAGATCCCCTTCACTCGTCACAGTTTAATTATCCAGCAGTGGGTGTCTGACTTAAACTGCCAATCAGAACTATTAACCACCTGATTAGGAGGTCTTTTAGTCATTTTTGTGAGGTTTGAAAGTTGATTTTGTCACTTGCAATCAAAGTCCTGACCAATACATTTATCCATTTAGAGAGTATTTAGAGGGCTTACATTCTCAAAAATCTTTCAATGGCTTCCAGTAAGTGACTTATTTCTACATTAGAATAATAATAAAATAATAATAATGATAATTAGAATGGATTATTCACTACATAAAACCATAAAGGATCCTGTTAAAATACAAATATTATCCAGAAGAACTGTACATCCAGCCTCTAACCCCTGTGATCACTTTAACACTAATTATCTTGATTATCTAGTCAGAACCTTTTGGAGTTTTGATTCAAAAGTCAGCACAGCTTAGTTTTGAAGGAAAAGACCAGAAACAAACATCATAGGAGGTAGGGATAATACAACGGCAGTCAAGTAGAGCACATTTCTCAGGTTTTTGGGTGGAGTCAGGAGAAAAAGATAACTCCTAAAAGATAACTGTCTTTGTTGCACCAGATTCAAGACGTACTTTAATTTTCTTAACCCAAAAAGAAAGAGGAAAATGCCGATTCAAGTCTATCACATGTCCTCTCATAGAGTTGTTGGTAAAGCAGTTAAAAGCATAAATGACAGAAATGGTAGATACTGGTCCCATTATTGCTATTTTATGCAGACAGAGTATGTGTTTTCCCCAGATTAGATTTTTATGACAAAATTTTTTTTTTTTTAGTCATAATACTGAACTGTTATTTGTCAAAGAAGATATATTTGGTTTTGGCTGTTGCAGAAATCTCAGAGGAAAAATTCCCAGGCAGTATTTTACTTTTAAGAAGTATATAAAGCAAAGGGCTTCCCTTCCCTGGTGGCGCAGTGGTTAAGAATCCTCCTGCCAATGCAGGAGACACGGGTTCGAGCCCTGGTCCGGGAAGATCCCACATGCCGCGGAACAACTAAGCCTGTGCGCCACAACTACTGAGACTGCACTCTAGAGCCCATGTGCCACAACTACTGAAGCCCGCACACCTAGAGCCCGTGCTCCCAACAAGAGAAGCCCCCGCAATGAGAAGCCTGCACACCACAACAAAGAGCAGCCCCCACTCACCGCAACCAGAGAAAAGCCCGCGTGCAGCAACAAAGACCCGATGCAGTCAAAAATAAAATAAATAAAATAAAATAAATTTATTAAAAAAAGAAGTACATAAACCTGAAGAGCAATTTTTTTTCTTTCAAAATAGGTTTTATTGACTTTGAAAGCTTCAGACTTTCATAAAGCATTATAATATTTGGAATAAGCATATAAAATATTTCAGGGTATTGGTATTTATCTCTTTTTTTCATAATTCTGTGCAAAAAAAAATCCTAGGGAAAGTCTGAGGATAGATTTCTTCCATTTTCTCTTTGTTCCCAGTTTTCCAAGTTGCCTTGATGCAGAGGTCAGGGGAAATGTCCAGGTCCTGAGCACATCTGGGCTAGGATCCACGAGGCCAGCTGAGACCATCGTTGCTGTTAGTGAAAGAGCTTCAGAAGTGCTTAAGGCTGGAGGGGCTGGTCCAAATCAACTATAGAATCCTGTCATTTTTCAAATGGGAAACTGAGGTGCAGGGAGGTGAAGGGACCTGTCAAGGTCATATGATCAGCTAGTGTCAGAGCTGTGATCCAGGCAGACTGACCCCCATTCAGCCATTTTCTCAGTAATTTCCCAGGGTCCTTTTCACTTCATCCTTGACTTGTTTCCATTCCACTTCCTCCACTGGCCCCTGATCTTGACCAGGCTACTCTTTTAGCCTCAATCCTGCTGTTTGGTTATACTGATTGAGTGGGATCTCCCCACCTCGAGTCTTGGCATCCTCTGAGTGGTTTTGACTCGGACATACCCTTCCAGAGGTTTTATTTGCCGATGACCTTGAGGACTCCCTCTCCACCTGCTGGCCTTTACCACTACAGCAGCTGCCATCCTGCTCTCACCACCGCCACAATTTATCCAGTTACTACTTTCTGCCAGGCGCTGTGCTTAGAACTTTCTAAAAGCAAGCTCATGTACTCCACGCAACAGCTCTTTTTTTGTGTGTGTGTGTGTGTGCGTTACGCGGGCCTCTCACTGTTGTGGCCTCTCCCAACAGCTCTTTAAGGTGAGTATTTTCCCGCCCTGCAGTTGAAGAAATCAAAGCTCAGAGAGGTTAAATCATGTCTCCATCATCTCACGGTGCTAAGTGTAAGCTGAGGTTAAAACTCAGGAATATCCAAGTCCCATTCTCTTTCCATGACACCTTTCAGTCCCAGTCTGAACTGCTTAAAGCTCAGATTTTAGTGACAAATCATTGCAAATTACACTGCTTAGGGCACTCTAGTTCCCATTAATCTGCTCTGTAAATTATCTTTAATTGTGTGTTAATGCATGAGGCTTCCCTCTTTGGGCTTGTCTGATACTAGGACTACCCTGCTTTATGCTCTTGGGACTCTGTGTTCAATATTCTGCCCTGTTATGTGTTCCAGATGTGGGAATGGGAATGGTTAAATGTTGCTCTATTGGCTGAAACACTAACTTCCTGATTGAAACTCCAGCTGAAAACAGACCCTCCAAATGGCAAGGTCATAGGATGCCCTGATACGTTTGATGTAACACTACTGAATGTTTGATGTAACACTGTTGAATGTTTCTGTCTTCTTCCCTACTCCCACTTCTGTAGCTCAAGGGACAAATAAATTCCCTTTTAAATTATTTCACAGTCGCTATCACGGTCAGAAGGGGTCAGGTAGCCTTTGTTCCAACAGCTGCCAAAGGACATCTGCTGTCTTGCTAGCTGAAGCAAGTTGCATCTACCTTCTTTGCTCTACCTTGTTGGCCCCTCCTTAGATATAAAGGTACTTAGAAGGCTCTCGTGCGACAGCCTTACATTATCTATTTTCTAGTAGGATACTTCACTGCAAGAATGGAAAAGGAGGAAAAAAGAGTCATTGAGTGTTTATTATGTGCAGAGAAATATGCCAAAAATTTTCACATATATAACCTCAATTGATTCCCACAATAATTGTATGAAGTATGGGATTTTATTCTCATTTCAGAGAGATGTTAAAATCACTTATTCGAGATCACACAATTAGAAATGGGTACGGTTGGCATTTGAATCTAGGTGAGACTGACTCTATGTATATTACCAGGCTGCCTCTGAATGCTCCAGAGTTCTGGGGCCCAGGCCTCCATCATTTTATCCATCATTACTCTCACCCTGTGAGGCTTAGATAGAATCCTGGCTTCAGAAATTCTAATCAGAATCTTCACTAAGCTTTGAAAATTTTATCTCCATTTAACAGAGTGGTGGTTTACATTGCTACACAGAGACTAAACGAGAAACCTGTATAGTTTCCCTCCCCCCGCCCCCAACCCTGGGGCTGGGTGGTGTTCTGGTGAAGAATGTGCTTCTTGTTGCAGTGTGCCCCTGCTAGGTGGGGGAGGCTGACCCTTTTTCTACTTTGGCAAAAAGCCAGTATATTCTTCCACCTGGTGATCTGATGAAAAACCAAGGTAACACCTGTTTTGTCTATGTGTTGAGTCCCAAGGGAAAAGAATCCAGCTGACTAGAGTAGCCAGCTAATTCTTTCTCTGAGTTGACAGCTCCAAACCTGACTTGAAAGAGAATTCCATTCAAATCGTTGTGCTCTCTCAGCCTCTCTTTCTCTCTTCCCCTCCCTACACCCTCCTGCTTTTATCCCCTGTGGCCAACTCTACCCAATACCTTAAGCACACGTGGCCAATTTTTTTTTTTTTTTTTTTTTTTTTCCCGGTACG
>NC_041224.1:47231466-47254620 GCF_002837175.3 Physeter macrocephalus
ACGCGCAGGCTCAGCGGCCATGGCTCACGGGCCCAGCCGCTCCGCGGCATGTGGGATCTTCCCGGACTAGGGCACGAACCCGTGTCCCCTGCATCGGCAGGCGGACTCTGAACCACTGCGCCACCAGGGAAGCCCCAGGCTTCTTTTAAAAGACATTCCTTTCTAAGAAGCTGATGATAAATTATGATTATTTTTTAAATAATTCAGACCACCTTGGTAAGCTTGAATTTCTTTTTCTGAAAAACAAGAAGGTTAAACTGAAAGTATTACAGGGTTCAGTATGTATCTCAAACCGGTTAAAAAGTTGAACTTTTAAGGAGCAAATTTTATTCTTTACCCTGCATAAAATTTCAGCAGTGGCCTCACCAGCCACAAGGTCCCACCTCTGTCCACTGGTGTGAAGCGGGGATTTGTTGCCATTTCTCTCAGTTTCTATCAGTGCAGATCCTCCTTTCCACTTCCTCTTCCTGGACACCCCATTCTCTCTCTACAGTCCCCTTATTTGCTTTTCAGTCACCCACTAGTTCTCTTTGCTGACCCGGCAGAAGCTTCTGCCCAAACTTCCCCAGGACTCCCTGACTCAGGCTGTTCCAAACTTGTTACAGATTTCACCAGACCATATTCAATTCAACAAATATTTGTTTAGTGCAACCATGTGCAAGCCTGTGATGGTACTGTTTCCATACTAGGAGTACAACCTCACCAAGGAGAAAGTTTTATAGAAAGAAAAGCCTCGAATACTTTATTAATCCTTCTCCCCTTTTGAAGGACTTTTGTATTTTTCTCAATATCCAAAATTATAATTTAAAAAATAAGCTTTTTAATATATTAATAAGAATCTTGATGAGAAAATATATATATTACATGTTACTTATATAGTTTAGGCTTCCAAAAGGGAGAAATAATATACTTATCTGCTTGGTTTTATATTTTATACATTTTTTTCAAGAGTATCTGTGTCTTAGTCATGAGGATTAGAATTCTAAAAACCTCCATTTTTTGTTTAAGGAATTTGATAAGATCTAGCAAAAATAGGGTTGGATGATTGAGATTACATATGAATTATGAACATATTTATTAATATATTTTATGCTCATTAGAATAGTACAGTAAAGGCAGCATATTAAGTAAAAAGAAAGTCAATAGTAGTTCACATATCTTAAATAAGTAGTAATGGGTAATATGCCATTCCTTGCTCAAAGAAACCCAATTTAGGATTTTACTTCCCTGAGGTTTTTTTTTTTTTTTTTTTTTTTTTTTGGGGTACGCGGGCCTCTCACTGTTGTGGCCTCTCCCGTTGCGGAGCACAGGCTCCGGACGCGCAGGCTCAGCGGCCATGGCTCACGGGCCCAGCCGCTCCGCGGCATGTGGGATCCTCCCAGACCGGGGCGCGAACCCGGTTCCCCTGCATCGGCAGGCGGACGCGCAGCCACTGCGCCACCAGGGAAGCCCTTCCCTGAGTTTTAATGAGATACTTCTTAATTTATTTAGTTTTGTTGTGTATTATATGTGATTATCCTACTGTATTGGTACTTTTCTAAAAGCAGTAGACTGGAATTGTTGACTTCTGCCTTCTAGATCCCACAGTGATTCCAGAAACATAGAGTAATAAATGAATAAGATGAAACAAATAAATAAAGCATTGGGAATTCTTTAGCATAGCTAAGTAAGCATCTATCAGCCGTAATAGATTATCCACTCTTAATTGTTTTCATGACCATTTTCGGCCAAAGCACATCCTAGAAGTTCTTCTTTTATAAGACCTCTTTTCCTTCTCTCCTAAAAGACCTGTGAATACAGTTTTAAAGCCCAGGGTTACTGTCCCTCAGATTTCTTTATGTCTCATTGGCAGTGTTACAGTGTCTCCCCACCTCTAGTTCAATGTCCCTTCCTGTATGAAAGCATTATTGAAGTACCCATTCAAATTTGGAAATTCCCATTTTGGAATCCCACTCATCTTATTCTAACTTCTGGTGCAATTGCCTTGGTAGTTATCCTATTCATCTTCATTATATTACAAGTTTTTCAAGCACTCTACTCCCTCATCTTTGATTATCTGGGAGTAGCTATCAGGGATGTTGCAGACAGTGGCTATTTAAGAAACATTGGCTGAAAGGAATTATTAAGCTATTGTTTGGTACCACTGTGTTAGCAATGGAAAGTCAATATTGTTCAGAAAATAATGACCAAAGCATGCCCTTTGTCTAATGTGTGATTGTTTCTTTTCAATTTCATAGTATATTAGATTGAACCATATTCTATTGCTACTTTTGCAGTTCAAAAATTGACAAAAGTTGAAAATATTGACAATTTCATATATTTCAACTTATGTTACTATTCACATTTCTTTTTTTCAGTGTTTTATAGGCATTTGCATAACTTTGGACACTCAGATAGCAATTATTAATTTTTCAGATTCCAAGTTTTTTATAGTACAGAATCTAATTTGTGAGCATTCAAATCATTGTACCTGAATACTCTACATTTTTTCCTTTTGATTTTTTTCCAAATAAGCTCTATCTCTTTACAGTGATGAAGTTAATTTGTCCTCAAAAATTTCAAAAGCATATGGAATATTATGTGAATAGAAACATTTTCCTTTTCTGAAGAGCTTCAAAATCAGTGATCTTTATTTTGTTTTTATTCATTTTTTAAAAATTGTTTAGGGTATATGGAAGGAATGGATTTGTTGCCATTCAGTTATGTGTTTTCCCCTTTGCCTACAATGGAGATTTGTTTTGGAAAAAAATGTACAGATATTGGGGTTTTGTGCCTATCCAGTTTGACGTGCAATCTCTTTTAGCAATCTTAAGCTTCACATATCAAAAACTGAACCACTGATCTGCTCCTCCCCAAAACCTTCCTTATCTCAACTAATGGCAACTTCATTTTTCCAATTGACCAGGCTAAGCAGCATGGAGTCATTACTGGATCCTCTTTTATTCACATTCTACATCCCATCAATCAGAAATTCCCCTTTGACTCAACCTTCACTTCTCCTTCTCCCACCCTGGCTCAGTCCACCATCATTTCTCATCTCATTACTGCAGTGGCCTCCAATAAAATCTCCTTGCTAATATTCTCGTTCACATATTATCTGTTCTCAAAATGTAGTCAAAATAATGCTTTAAAAACATGAGTCAGATCACGTTACTCTTTTGCTCAAAACCTTATAATAGATCTGCATTTCACTCAGAGTGAAAGCCAGAGTTCTTACAATGATCTACCTCCTCCGCTACAGCCCTCTCTGACTTCTCTTTTTTCATTTTGTTTCAGACACTCAACCTTCTTGCCATCACTTGAACATGACAGGCACTCTTCCACTGAGGGCAAAATGCAAACAAGTTCTCCACATAGAAGCAGGTGCTCAATTAATAATTTATTGAATTAAATCAAATTGAAGTTAGTTTCAATTGGTAGCTATTATGATAATATTTAGGACTTGGGAATGCCAGGCTTCTTTTGCTTCAATTGTTATCTCATAGCATCTATCCATACACCAGTTCCTTACCTCTTTCAAATGTCTTTTTTTTTCCAGTTGGTAATGTGGACTTGGGAGGACTTCCATGTATGTTTTGAAAAATAAATAAGATTTGGAACAGCATAAGTATCTTAATTATTAGGTTTACAGACAAGCATGTTGTTTGGAGATTTGACCAATGTAGGAAGACTTTCTCAATTCTATAAAATGATTTGGAGTAATTGTTCATGATCAAATTAGAGATTTATAAGAATGGATTTATTTACAGTTATCTCCAGGATACCACCTGCCTAATTTTAAATTTAAAAGATAGATTATTAGATAAATGCATAGCTACAAGTTCTGATTTTTGTAATTCATTCATAAACATGGTAATATTGGCAAGTAGCCTGAATGTTAAGACCTTTATTTTATTTTATTTTATTTGTTTTTAAATTTATTTATTTATTTATTTATTTTGGGCTGTGTTGGGTCTTCGTTTCTGTGCGAGGGGTTTCTCCAGTTGCGGCGAGCGGGGGCCACTCTTCATCGCGGTGCGCAGGCCTCTCACTGTCGCGGCCTCTCCTGTTGCGGAGCACAGGCTCGAGACGCACAGGCTCAGTAGTTGTGGCTCACGGGCTTAGTTGCTCTGCAGCATGTGGGATCTTCCCAGACCAGGGCTCGAACCCATGTCCCCTGCATTGGCAGGCAGATTCCCAACCACTGCACCACCAGGGAAGCCCAAGACCTTTATTTTTAGCACTGATAAATAAATTAGAACACCATCTACAAAAGTTTGTGGAAGTTTTACCATGTTTTTTGAATGACATTTCATAGCAATAGCAAGTAATTTTTCAAAAAGGATTATAGAGCACAACATTATCTTGGCTTCTTTGATGACCAATATAAGAATCTATGTTTATTTTTGCTTATGCTTGAAGTACTTCATGTAGGACAATAACATTCTTTTTTTTCTCAAGGTAGATTTTATTTTATTTTTTAAATTTATTTTTTGCTGCGTTGGGTCTTCGTTGCTGCATGTGGGCTTTCTCTAGCTGTGGTGAGCAGGGGCTACTCTTCATTGAGGTGCGCGGGCTTCTCATTGCGGTGGCTTCTCTTGCTGTGGAGCATGGGCTCTAGGCACACAGGCTTCAGTAGTTGTGGCTCGTGGGCTCTAGAGTACAGTCTCAGTAGTTGTGGCTCATGGGCTTAGTTGCTCCGCAGCATGTGGGATCTTCCCGGACCAGGGCTCAAACCCGTGTCCCCTGCCTTCACAGGCAGATTCTTAACCACTGTGCCACTAGGGAAGCCCCTAACTTTCTTAATTTATGAAATTCATGTTTCCTAGGGGGCAATGTGAGTAATATACAGAAACAGATTGCATTTAAAAAGTTCATATTGTTAACTAGTAATTTGTTCATAACAACTATGTTTTGATCATTAGTGTATCTTCCAATTAAGGTGAACATTCAATTTTTGATTAAGAATTTTCATTTATAGCCTAAAATGTTTTTTTCAATACGATCTCTATGAGGCTTGAGTAAGATTTATTTTTCTTAATTGAAGTATATCTAACTTATAATATTTTATTAGTTTATTGGCATACAACATACTGATTTGACATTTGTACACATTGTGAAATGATCACCCCAATAAATATAGTTACCGCCAGCCACCATACAAAGTTAATACAATATTATTGACTGAATTCCCCATGCTGTACATTACATCCCCATGACAACTATTTTATAACTGGAAGTCTGTACCTCTTGATTCCCTTCACCTATTTGCCCCCTTCCAACCACTTTTATTGGACTTATTTCATTTAGCATAATATCCTCAAGGTCCATCTATGTATAAATGGCAAGACTTTTTTATGGCTCAGTAATATTACATTGTATATGTATACCACATCTTCTTTATCCATTTATCTACAGATGGACACTTAGCTTGTTTCCATATTTCCAGCATTTGTGAATAATGCTGCAATGAATATGGGGAGCACATATCTTTTTAAATTAGTGTTTTTGTTTTCTTTGGTTAGATACCCAGAAGTGGAATTGCTGGGTCATACTGTAGTTCTGTTTTTAAATTTTTGAGGAACTTTCATACTGTTCTCAATAGTGGCTGCACCAATTTATATTCCTACCAACAGTGCACAAGCGTTCCCTTTTCTCCACATCCTCACTCATAGTGTGTCTTTATTTAAGCAAAAGGCAAAGGCACAATTTAGTGAAAGCAATTTTGTGAGGTGCTAAGATAAGCTTCAGTTATTTCAAAGGGACACAGGAATCAACTGAAAGAGCCAATTGGCCAAAGCTATGAAAATTTGAGCAAAAAAATAAAGTAACATTTGCTTATAACCCAAAGTATAAAGTAAATATCTATGAGTTCATACTGATGTAAGGGAATAATTGAATAAATTAATGAGTGTGTGTGTGGGGGGACAAATTTCTCATGCAGAAGTTTTATAAATAATTGATGAGTATACTCTACCATAAAAGAGGGGGAGTATAATTCTCCATTCCTTAAGTATGGTTTCACTTAGTGACTTTCTTCCAAAGAATACAGTATTTAAAAGAGGGGTGGTTAACTTTACATTGGAGAAAAATGATAAACACTATTTGAGTCATATGATCAAGGTCAAGGTCAATATCACCAGTCATAAATCAGTTTGATAGCATGTACCCTTGGTATGATGTGATGAAATTGACACTTTACCTATGATTTTCCTTCCCTAAATCCATAACTCTAGTCTGATCATGAGAAAACATCAGAAAAATTGCAGTGTGGGAATTCTCTGTACTACCTTCTCAGTTTTGTAAATATAAACCTGTCTTAAAAGATAAAGTTTATTTAAAAATTTGACTACATTAAAAATGGCCACTATCATCTACATCTTTATAATTCTTTCTTATTTAGTATGTTTATTTTTCACTCTGCTCTGTACAGTATTATATTGATAATTATAATGCTTCCAAATTCAGTCATGTGTAATTACCCAGTGAACATTTTCATGGATAAAGCTGTTTTTGTTGTTGTTGTTAGGATTATTTCTTAAAGGTATTTCCCTAGAAATGAAATTATCAGGTCAGTAGGTCTTTGTCTTTTGAAAGATGAATGTAGAAGATTCAGGCATGATCTGATATTGTTTAAATCTTAGTTGATATCATTGAATGTTCATATATTGAAAAAATAAAAACATTTTTTGTAAAATATATTTTAGAATGCTTCTATAAACATAATTAAAATATATCCCAGCCTAAGTAAGCTGCATATCTAACTAATAATACATATAATCCCTTGTAGATGAGTTTTGTACTTTCTAGCTGTCTGTGAGATTAGAATGTGTGCAGATAGCTAAAGAATGAATACTACATTTTGTGTTTCTTAGGAATTATAGATGAGAAGGATTAACCCATCTCTGAATTCATTATATCATTAATATTTCCACCAGTTTTATAATGTCTCCTACAAATTCTTCAAAGGTTTGAGAAATCACTGCTCTTTGATGAGCATTGAAAGCAACAACTAAGACTGCTAATCAATCTATTGCTTAATCTATGTCCTTAAAAAGATAGGGTTCTAGTAAGATGCAAAAATCTTAAGAATGTCTGAGTCTGAAGGTGAAGTTGAAGCTATTTAGTCCAGTGTTTTTCAACTTTTAGTGTTTCTTTGAGAGTCTTCAGAGCTCTGCAAATATTTTATTTGATTTTTACTTAAAAAGACTTCTGAAACAAATTAAAATTATAGTGAGAAAAAGCAACGTATGAACCTAAATTTGCTAATGTCAAATATGACACATTAGTGACTATCATCAAGTTCATTTGAGTTGCCAATGTAATATACTTTTGTGGAGTCCTAAGAACAACACTTCTCTTGAGTATCTTATAAAAATGTTGTTGATTGAAGAGCACATAACTATTGTTTTTTCATTTGGTGTTAGATTTTTCACTTGTCATAAATGTGAGCAATAAGCTACTAGAGTACACATATGCCAAATCCAATTAAGTGACAGTAAGTTTAGATCTAATAGTGAATTGTGTCAATCTTTCATTGTAGTTTTAGCACTTACTCTTACGTTGGGTGCTATTTTGCCCTTCTGGCTCAGTTTAGTAGATTTCTCTGAGCTTTCATGGATGGCTTGTTTTTTCAAAGATATCACTTATAGATACTTGTATATGAATCAGTATTTTCTTCCTAATGCTGGCTACCAATATGAATACTATTATTACAGTAATACTTTGGGTGCTGAAGTAGACATACATTTGTACCCCTGAGCATTATGGCAGACTAATTGCTTACTGAATTTCTACTCTTATCCTTCTTTCTTAAGTGAACCAGGTTCAGGGAAACTGAATATTTTTCAGTGAAGACCCTCAATCATCTGACAAATACTCATGTTTCCAGCCTCCCTAAAGGTGCAAGGGATGTCTTCTGGGGATTTCTAGGGAAGTGTGGCTTTCCTAATGCAGACGCTATTCTGTGTTCCTTGGCACTTCTTTATTTTCCATGCTTGGAGTGTTAATGTGAGACACAGCTATCTTGCAGGATGGCCACAAGCATAAAAACCACACCCTAAAGACAGTGAGTAGAAACACTGAAGGCAGCCAGGATACCACTGACATCATGAAGCTACTCTACCAGTCCTAGACTGCCTACCTCCTACTTTCTTGCTAAATCAGAAAATAAACTTTTATTTGGGAAAGCCATAGTTAATTTGTTTGGGTTTTTCTTACATGTAATTACTTAAAAACTGTGAAAATTGCTGATGGAGTCCAGCCTCCTCATTTTGTACAAGTGATTGAAGCTTACTTTCCTTCTTCACTTTATAACACCTTATCTAACTTGATTCTTCTTCATGGTGCCCAAAATCAGCTAAAATTATGTATTTATTTACTGTCTGTCTTCCACACTAGAATGTAGGTTCCCCAGGGTTAAGGGCTAGCTCTTTCTTGTCTATTGCTACATTCCTAGCACTTAGGACCGCGTCTCACACAGCAGACATACTCAGTGTTCGTTGAATAAATGTACAAATCAGTGAGCTCTCACAGGGGTCCAATGACTACTTTAAGAAAATGTGTAATAGGGATTAAAACCATTTGCCTGATAACCAGCTCAGTAATCCTTCATTGCACTACTGCTTTGGGTGCTCTTTTAAGTCCTTGGGTAGCAGTGATAATTCTATATACACATTTAACAGAAACACATTAAAATGCAATTGAATCTACTCACAATGTCATCAAACTCTTATAGCATCACCTCTTCAGACTTGTCCCTCATAAAATACAATTTTTGCCACCATTCCTGAATTGCCATGACTAGAAGTTCTCCCTTAAAGGGCTCTATGCATGATGCCTTTCTTGGAAAATCACAAAACACCTTAGAATAGTAAAGATTCTTATATGCACTATAATTAAAAAATTGATTTAACTTTACCTTAATACTTTCCAAATTTATTTTCTATCTGAATATCCTGTCTATCTTCATTCTTTGGCTAACCACTACTAAAGTCCCAAGGAATTAATGCTGTACTTTGAAAAACTGTGAGTCTTGACCACTGTAGTTCAAGTTGGGTATTTTATGTTCTTCAATTTCTTATAATAAAAGCCTTGATGAGCATTGGTGTCTGATGATGAAAACCCTACCCTCTACAAGTATTCTCTTTTTGGGCTAACTTTTCCAGCTGTGCGATTCATGCTGGTCAGTTCAATATGAGAATTTCTATATCACTTCCTCCTGCTGGCTCTTACAGTCCTAAAAATGCAGCCTATTCTCCTTTTACACAAAGTTGATGGCTATCATCATCATCATAATCACCATCTTCTTCTAACATTAAAGTTACAACTATGATATTATTTTTAAACCAGTCACGTTTATCTTTTAAACATGGCTCTAATAAAATTATTTTAAATGATTCTTGCCCACGGACACAGATACTCTCTCACACACACACACACACACACACACACACACACACTTTTTTTTCCCCTAATAGCCATATATATTCTTCAAACTAGCATTTTCCTAAATTGGCTTACTCTATGGCAGCCTAAAGAGGGAGGTCACCATGGCCTCTTCTGATTCCCTAGTGAAGGGGAAAAGAATCAAAAAGCATTAGCTTACTGAAGGAGCATACTGTTGACTGGGCTATTTTAAAGTTAACAGGTTTCAAGAGTAAATAGTCCATGGGTCTTGAGAGAACGCAGTAGCATTTGTTTTGTAGGCCAATAATGACTTGACAAAGAATATTAGTGATCTTTAGATGAGCAGTTAGGCCAGAATATCCATAGATTAATTTTTCAGAATATTGTTAAAAGGCTCTGACACATCTGAGTTTTAATCTACTACTCTCCCAAAATAAAATGCTGAGTTATCTCAAGGCTCTACTCTTGGCTTTTCTTTGTTCTTTCCCAGAACCATGCATTTAAACATCACCTGATTACTCTTAAATGCACATCTCTAAGCATCTGCTGAGCTCCAGACTTACATATCCAAGTGCCTCCTCACAGATACACGTCTCTTTGGAAATCTAATAGACATGTCTAGTTTAAGATTTTCTAAACAGAAATCTTAATTTCTATGGTCTGCTTCAGCACTCTTTCCCCTAATTTTCACCATTTCAGGAAGGGCCAAACCCAGTTGCTCAGGACCCTGACCAATCAAAATTTTGATTTCCTTTTTCTCCTTCTAGTCTGTATCCAATCCATTACTGAGTCCTATCAATACTCCCTCCAAAATGTGTTCAAATCTGACAACCTAAAACCATCTGTACTGATAAAACCTAAGCTAAGCCACTTTTATTATCTCTCTTCTGGACTATTACGACAGCCTTTTTATGGTCCTCCTGGGTCCATTTTTGTCCTCCCATGGTCCGCTCTCCATACAGCCAAAGTAATCTCTCTAAGTGTGAATGTCAGTATATCGCTCTCCTGCCTAAGACTCTTCAGTGGCTTCACAGGTCAGTGAGAAGAATGTCCAAGTCCCTATCATGGCTTGCAAGTCCCTACAAGTCCCTCTGATTGTATTTCCTATCATTCTTCCTGTTGCTTACTACATTTCTGCAACCTTGGCTTCTTTCCTTTCTGTTCCCTTAAATACACCGTGCTCATTTCGTTTTGGGGCCTTTGCGCTTGTTATTTCCTCTGCTTAAAATACTCTTCTGATGTGTTTCCATGTAACAATGTCATTTTCATCACTGAAGACTCAGGTCAATGTCACTTCTCAGGTCTTCTGTGATCACAGTAACGCCAGTAGGATCTTGTGCACACAAGTCACTCTATTCTGTTGCACTGCTATACTTATTTCTGTACATATTTGTTATCTGTCTGTGTCCACTGGCATATACCCTTGAGGTCAAGGAATTTGATTACTGTACCTAAGAAAGAGCCTCTCATAACAAGTGCTCTGTAAGAACTTGTTGACTGTCTGAATAAATATAGATCCTTAAAAATACTTTATTGTCTGGGCTTCCCTGGTGGCGCAGTGGTTGAGAGTCCGCCCGCCAATGCAGCGGATACAGTTTCGTGCCCCGGTCCGGGAGGATACCGCGTGCTGCGGAGCGGCTGGGCCCGTGAGCCGTGGCCGCTGAGCCTGCACGTCCGGAGCCTGTGCTCCGCGGCGGGAGAGGCCACAGCAATGAGAGGCCCGCGTACCACAAAAACAAAAACAAAAAACCAAAAATACTTCATTGTCATCTTTGTCTCTAATCTCTTCCTTCAAATCACTTTTCTTTCCAATTAAACTTCTTAAAGCATTAACTTCTTATGTTCAAGAGCACATAATAGCTTCCATAGAGAATAAAGTTGCAAACTCCTCTTCCTGAATTTCAAGATGCTAATTTTCTTAACCCAAACTTTTTAACCCCCAAACTTTTAAACTTTTTCCCCTAAATGAACTCTGGGCTGGAAGACTGAGTTCCCTCTCCCTGAGAAAGTCTCTTTCCAGTCTCTCATCTTTGCTATATTCCTCCAACTATAAATTTTCACCCAATTCCACATGGTTCAATTTCCCCTCCCCTACCAAGCACTATTCCAGCCTATAGACAGCTTTTTCTTTCCTTCTATATATCTCTTATTGTTTATATTGTCATCAAATTGGTGTAACAGATCCTTATACTACTTTATTTATGTGTAGGTTATCCCCCCAAAGGAAAGACCGAATTTGAATATTAAATGCCTCCTCAACCTCCTAGCATAATGTTCCATAAATATCTATTTAATTCCAGTTTCAATAGACATGGTGACAGAAAAACATTTATTTACTGTAAACACCTATTTATCATAATAAATATAAAAAAGCAAGGGTGATGACAAAAAGCTACTGATATTTGATCTCATTGTTAGAAAAACAATAGGGTATGGTGGTGAGCGTTATGGATAACTGCAGTCACATAACTCACCTAAGGAGGGTGGCCACAGCGTATGTCCAGGGAATTATTACTGTATAAAAACAGAGGCCCACTGTTCATTGACCCTGGTTTCTATGTGTTTTTATTTTGTTTTTTTCTCCTGCTAAGGAAAACCAGAAATGAATATCTTTTATGCTAAATCACCCGATTTTTAACTTTTTTTCTTCCAGGAAACAAAATGTTTTATTAAAGAGCTCAAGGAAGCAAAAATAGAGGTCAAAAGCTCTGTGTTTTAAAATATCACCCATTGACTACTTATTCCAACTTCAGATAGAATTCTGTTAATTATAGATATGATTTTTCTAGTTCACAGATTAAAAGCAGAAAATTAAAGAAGAGGAAAAACATGTGTTTAAGACACAGAAAAGTCAACTGATTAAAGACATGTAGATATATATAAAAAATCACCCAATTTTTAAAGTTCAACATATCTGAGGCCTAAATCTGCAAACTTTATTTTGTACTTATGCAATGCTGACTCAAAAAATGTTCTATATTGTTAATTAACTTAGTTCCAGGAATCTGCACTTCATTCTCTCCAATTTCTCTTCATTTTCACAAATATTTCTTTTTTCTCCTTTCCAACACTAGTCTTCATAATTTACCAAAGATTTTTTTTTTTAACATTTAGTATGTGCTTTCTGATGACAAAAGTACTATATTCCCTTATAGAAAATTCGGAAAATACTGAAAGGTTTGTTTACATAAGAATGTAAGAATAATTCTATACATTGCTATGATTTTTATTTTCTTTCTATTTTAGCCTATGACATATTTAGTTAACATAATAAAGTCATTGGGTTTATTTTTTATAAAAGAAATTCTCCATGAAAGTAAAAATTCTTGATAAGCATTATTCTAATGTCTACATAAATTTCTATTGCTTGGATTCATCATAATTTATTTGGCCACTTCTCTATCATTGGATAATTAGGTTGTTTGCAGTGTTTCCCCCATAATGAATAATGTTGCAGTGAACATTTTTGTACATAAACTTCTCTCTATATTTTGAATTTTCTTAGAAATGAAGTCAATAGATTCAAATATATAAATATTTTTGAGGCCAAGTTGATTTCTAAAAATACTTTGCCAATTTATAATGCTGCCAGGAACTTGAGAGTGTATATTTTACTGCATCCAGAACATTTGGATATTCTCATTAAAAAATATTTTATGGTAATTGGTAATTGCATGTCTCTCTCCTCCCCTCAAGTCTTCTCTTCTGCCACTGACTTATCTCTACATATGACCTTCGCTCCTTTTTAAAGTGAAAATTGAGGATTCCTGTCTCTCTATCTACAAAATTACCCATAGCCACACTCATTATTATTCCTTCCCACTTGCCTCAATAAAAAAAATTACCTTTTTTTTTTTTTTTTTTGCGGTATACGGGCCTCCCACTGTTGTGGCCTCTCCCGTTGCGGAGCACAGGCCGCGGACGCGCAGGCTCAGCGGCCATGGCTCACGGGCCCAGCAGCTCTGCGGCATGTGGGATCTTCGCGGACCGGGGCACGAACCCGTGTCCCCTGCATCAGCAGGCGGACTCTCAACCACTGCGCCACCAGGGAAGCCCAAGAAATTACCTTTTTGATTTGGGTCAGTGCCTCCACTTGCACTTTATCTCTCATCTTTCTATATCCTCCAAGATCATGCTCTCTTAGCCATTACCCTGTCTTTAGTATTTTCAATATCTTGAAGAAGCTATATCAATATCTTCAATAGCTCTCTTTTGGTTCTTTCTTTACGGCTTATAACAATTCTCAATTTTGATTTATTAAAAATCTTTCATCCTAGTTTTCCCTTCTAGTTGTACTCTTATTTCTCTTCTTCTTTTTACAGCCAATCTCTTTGAAAGAGTGGTCTTAACACCCCACCTTAACTTTCTCCACTTCCAGACTTCTTCTGGGCACCAATGGCATTATTTCTCTGGAAGAAGTTTTGCTCATATCATGAGTGATCTACTATGTGTAAATCCAATGGTCTCTTTTTACAACTCATTTTACTTGTCCTATATGATCCTTTAATACTCCCTTACCCTAATCCCATCTATGTGTACTTTTCTAGAGATAGGAGACAGAAAGATTGGAGGAAGTTACAGCCAAATTTCTACCTCAATAGGGTTATCAGTTGTGGCCAAGAATTGGCAGTAATGGAAGAGAAAAAAGACTAATATGGTCAGAAAGTAAACTGATGAAAGGACTAATGTTATCAGCTGTGTTTGTGGAACATGAGAACCTATCGTGAGTAGTTTGGGGCAGCAGAAACCTAACATAGTAGCAGGAAGAATAATTAGGGATAGAAGAAACCAAATGCAATGACAGATGAGGACCAGAAAATAGCTGAGACTAACAAATCTGATTTATTTATTCATTCATTCATTTATTTATTTAACTCCTATTAAACACTTCCTACATGCTAAGCACAGGCAATATAGTGTCTCAAGGGGTAGATAATTCATTGTCAGTAACGGCAGAAGCAAGAAATTTATAGTTATAGACGCTAACACAGAAACAGATTGGTCGGGGTCTTCAGGGAATTTAGGGGGACAAGGATGCATGGTGACTGTAGCCTAAGTGCATCGCAGTATCAGCAGCACAAGAAAAGGCAACTGAAACTCATTTTGGAATAATACAGGTATGAAGGGAGGAAATAATGGTATAAGAGGGATTCCAGGAGAGATAGAGGGAAATTCAGAAGCAGTAGAAGCTTCAAAGTGGCAGGGATGAGGCTGGAATGGTGGGACACGGGTCCTAATAAGAGTATCTTTGGAAGATGCCAGTGAAATCATGTAGTCAATCTGAAGTTTTATTCTGTTTGAAATAAATACAAGATAATGCTGATGCAATAAATTGTTTGGTTAAAAAGTATTCTCTAATGCAGGGGATAAAGTCTTCATAAAAATTCAAATAAGTTATGCTGATACATAGACATTAGTCTCTATTTTGGAACTCTAAAGCTAATGCAAACTGCATGACATCAGATCAACTCAGATTTCAAGATTGCCTTGACCTCAACAGATGTAACACATTAGAATTTCCTAGTGTAAATAAAAGGGCCCAGACATAGTGTTCTACATTATAAGATTTTTTCATGGTGCCTATTGAAATACATCAGAAGCACATCCATCAAATGTCACTTGAAATATTTCAGAGTATAATCTCTGAAGATAAAATAATTTCCATTCTAATTAAGTTTCCAGAATTTGAAATCCAGCCAGAGCAACAAGTATGATCAGAGTCCTTCTCATTAATACAAGATTGTGATGATAGCTCCATGTGAAACTGGATGACCACAAGGCTGACCAGATAATTTTGCCTTTCTTCAATTCCATTGCCCTCAGCCAAATCAACAGAATGGTAATTCTTATCAATCTCCAATCTATCCACCATGATCAGACCAGGTACACTGTTGTCCAATGACTTTCCCTAGCAATGTTCTGTAGCCTGAGAGCAAGCAAAGGAAAGCAGGTAGTAAGCATGATCTGGTATTGGAAAACTGGAAGTGGAGGGGCTGTGTTCACGTCTAGGTCAGGTAGAAAATCATACGTGCAGCCTAACTGGCTGTGAATGAGAAGGTATTTAGTGACCGAAGACCTCTCTGAGAGCTGCTTTGGTGGTTGTGGAATTGTGAAAGAAAAGGGAGATAATGAAGTTTCCATTTGAGATAGGGAATGCCTAGTATTTAGACCTTGGCAGCACATAGAAAAAGAAAGATCCTGTGAAATAGAGATGACATTGTGCAGGGATATAAAACGTTAAAAAACTGGAACCTTAGTGGGTCTTTAACATGAATATCCACCTACCTAATAATTCTTAATTGATTGGGTGGCTGATTGATTGGTTTATTTGACCAAATGCAAGCCTGAGAATTATGATTTTAAATCTTGAAGATTCAATAAGGAGACTTTTGGTTGGGGGATTAGTCAGGACAATTAAACTTTTACTCCAGGATATTGAATCTTGAATCAACTGATTCAAGGACTTAATTATTGCTAATTCCTACAGATGGAAGTACCTGGAACCCAGGAGAGACTGGTTTTTTTGTCTGTTTGTTTTTCTTTCCTTTTTTTCAACTAAGAACCCCAGAACCCTTCTGCTTTCTCCTTTATTCAAAGACTGTTCCTGAACTTTTTATCAAGTATATGAAATAATCAACATCTTCCATTAATGTCACTATTTTTAACTTAAGGTGTATTTCTGTTTTATGCAATAAAAAACTTCTAAGATCAGGAAGTATCTACTTACTAGCATGAACACTACATGATTTTGCTTATTTTCTGATAGTTGCTATAAATAGTGAATTGATAATATAATAATGCTTTCAAAAGAAAGAACATATTTAATTTTTGTAATAAATATTAGTAATAGTAGATGATGCCTAAAATGGGGAGAAAGCCATATAGGAATACTTCTACTTCAAATTTTCCTCAGAACTTGAGTATTTCTCTGTTTATTGTTGGGGATCTTGATCAAGTCACTTAATCTGTTTCTCTGAGCCAGTTTCCTCATCTGTAATGTGGGGATAATAATACCTCTGGCAAATAATTACTATAATTATCGACTGAGATGATGCATATGAAAGTGGCACAGAACTTTGCTCACGGTTAGAATTCTGTAATTATCATTTATTATTATCTAATTAAGCATTCAGGTCTTTCTCCTCTATCAAAGAGCAGAGATTTATCTATCTTCTTTACCCCTCTATCTCTAGTTCTAAGCATAATGCTTATATAAATGGTACTCAATAAATATTTGTTGAATAAATGAGTAAAATAAAAGCAAAATGATAAACAGAACCATTAGAGATTATATCACCCTTATCGTTCAATTTGTTTCTGATTTTGTTCTGTTTAGTCAGAATTAAGAAATTCCTAATTTTCATAGATAACATTTTTAAAAATACATATATCTTAAAGTTTTAGGATTTACTTCAATTAAACTAAGATGTTTGAAAGAGAAGTAGGAGGATATATTTCCCTTAAGTAGTTGAATATTCTTCTATCTGTTAGCATTTCTTATCATAAGTGTAAAAATGAGAATAGGTTCTTGACCATAGGTATGCACTCATTATCCACAGCCTGTGCAGAAACATGCATACATCCTTGTCACTGAACACAGCCCTCCTTTTTGGGTCCTAGTGCCCTTGTTTGTCCTATTTGTACCCTACCAAGCTTGCAGAGACCTGCATTTAAAAAAGACTTAGGGGGCTTCCTTGGTGGCTCAGTGGTTAAGAATCCACCTGCCAATGCAGGGGACACGGGTTTGAGCCCTGGTCCAGGAAGATGCCACATGCCATTGAGCAACTAAGCCCGTGTGCCACAACTACTGAGCCTGCGTGCTACAACTACTGAAGCCCACATGCCTAGAGCCCATGCTCTGCAACAAGGGAAGCCACCACAGTGAGAAGCCTGTGCACCGCAACGAAGAGTAGCCCCTGCTCGCTGCAACTAGAGAAAGCCCGTGCGCAGCAACAAAGACCCAATGCAGCCAAAAATAAATAAATAAATAAATTTTAAAAATAAAAAAAAAAAAGACTTAGGCAATATTGGAAAGCTTCTAGTTAATGGCACATATAGAAGTTCAAATACGTTCTTAGAGTTAATGGGAGAAACTTGATTCCAGGGTTCACACAAAAATGTAGTCAGGTTAGCAGCACGTGACCCATTGGGAAGTATCCACCATGTTAAAATTGTAGTATATAAACATTTGGTTTCATACATGTTTTCAATAATTACTATTTTAAAATACTTAATACTTTTTAAAAAACATTGGTTGAGTATTACAACACAAATCATGAATGCTGATTTTAGAGAAATAAAAGTATAATAGCAAAATGGTGAAATAGTAAACATAATTTTATCATTAACACAAACAGTGCTAATAATTGGTTCAATCCATCTAAAACACATTTGTATACATATATAAATGTTTTATTGAAAACTTAAAACGTGTGCATGATAAAAATTCAAACACTAAAGGTGTATTCAATGTAAAGTGAGTTTCCCGTCTTGCTCCCTGAGTGCCCCGTCTTGCTCCCTGAGTGCCCAAGTCCCACTCCTCAGAGAAAACTGCCATTACTACTATTCTCTGCATTCTTGTAGAAATACCTAATGGATATAAGTATATTTATGTGTATTTTTTTTTCTTTCTTTTTTTTTTTTTGCGGTATGCGGGCCTCTCACTGTTGTGGCCTCTCCCGTTGTGGAGCACAGGCTCCGGACGCGCAGGCTCAGCGGCCATGGCTCACGGGCCTAGCCACTCCGTGGCATGTGGGATCTTCCCGGACCGGGACACAAACCCGTATCCCCTGCATCGGCAGGCGGACTATTAACCACTGCGCCACCAGGGAAGCCCGTGTATCTCTTTTTAAAATTCCATATTGGAACATTTTTCGGCCCTGTGCTTTTTTTTTAAAAACCACTTTATCTTGGAGATTTTATTCTATATGAACACATGTTAAATTATGTACCTAACACTGAAATATGAATCAAAATGTAGTAGAAACCCTGAAGCACCAGGGCATAATTTTAGTGCTGATATAGTCCAACTCCCCCATTTTATGGATGAGAAGACTGAGACTCAAGGAGGTAATATGAAAATGAGACAGTGACAGAGCAGGGAGTCTGATTCTTAATCCTGTACTTTGCATAATACCCTAGGGGTTAAATTCACAGAAATCCTAGAAGATTACCTTCTGGGGGCGGGGGCGGTGGGGGGGAGAGGCATGCACATGAGTAAAATATTGAAAGGAGGAGAAAAAAATTACAAAAGTGGTGATTATGTTGAGCCAGTCACTCTATTCAACTGAGAAATGTTTAGAAGCCCTTTGCTAAAAGTTTTGCCTGAAGCAGCTTGTATTTCTGACTCAGTTACTGATAAAAACCTTGAGCAGATACCTGGAGGCCTTGGAAATTAGATGCTTCTGCAATTACTAGCTTCCTGTCTGCCAGCATAAAGGAGAGGGATTCCTCCTCCCCCTTTTCTAGCTGCACAGCATGACTGAGCCCCGATGAGCCCAGGCCAATTCCACTGAGGGTTGTTCCCTTCTGAGCCTGAGCCCTGGGGCCCAGGTCAGCCCAGTGCACCAATCCGAGTTCCTGGGGCACTTTTCACAGAAGCATTCTACCTAATTAGGCAAAATACTTTATAAACTAAAAACTCCGTGGGCATATTGCTTTATCAAACACACCGAGGAGACAATAACTTTCTATATATGTATATTTTTAACACCTTACTTCCTCTGGGCCAAATCAACTCATCCACAATCTAAGTCATAAATTCTAGATCTTGTCATAAATTCTATCTATAGAATTAACTAACAATCTAACTGCTTCCCACAAAATAACCACACTTGTCTCTGCGAACTTTTCTTGGTATCTTTAGCAAAACACCGTTTAAATTTACATATAATTGTTAATTTAGAGGTATACCATCTTTCCAATAGAGTGCTACAGTTTATTACAGTTATGATTTAACATATTGAAAATATCTGACAAAGCCAATGGATCCTGCCTTTGAATTCATTCTATAAATATAGTTTTGATGGCATATTTGGTATAAGTCTCTGTGCTGGGATTAGAGTAGGCAGGGTGGTTGGGCAGGGTGAATGATTAATATAATATAGTTTCTACCCCCAGGAGCTCACACTCAAGCAAGAATTTCAACCCATTCACAATTACCTATAATACAGAGAGAACACCCTTTATTTCTTTTGCCTACTGGGTTTTAAAAGAAGAATGCAATAACCATGCTGTAGAGAAGACATTGTCTCAGGGGTTATAGAGGCATAAAGAGAAACTCTGAGGCAAATGTGAGCCTTATCCCAAAGTCTAGTAGATTAAGTGAACATTAGAGGAAAATACAATAGAATGGTATATTCTTTAAACATCGGGAGAAAAAATATATTTTTATTCAAATTTCTATTCAAAAAATATAAATTTATTCTATTTTATTTTATATATTTTTTAACATCTTTATTGGAGTATAATTGATTTACAATGGTGTGTTAGTCTCTGCTTTATAAGAAAATGAATCAGTTATACATATACATATATCCCCATATCTCTTCCCTCTTGCGTCTCCTTCCCTTCCTCCCACCCTCCCTACCCCACCCCTCTAGGTGGTCAAAAAACACCAAGCTGATCTCCCTGTGCTATGCGGCTGCTTCCCACTAGCTATCTATTTTACATTTGGTAGTGTATATATGTCCATGCCACTCTCTCACATTGTCCCAGCTTACCCTTTCCCCTCCCCATATCCTCAAGGCCATTCTCTACTAGGTCTGCATCTTTATTCCCGTCTTTATTCCTGTCCTACCCCTAGGCTCTTCATCACATTTTTTTTCTTAGATTCCATATATATGTGTTAGCATACGATATTTGATTTCTCTTTCTGACTTACTTCACTTTGTATGACTGATTCTAGGTCTGTCCACCTCACTACAAATAACTCAATTTCGTTTCTTTTTATGGCTGAGTAATATTCCATTGTATATATGTGCCACATCTTCTTTATCCATTCATCTCTTGATGGACACTTAGGTTGCTTCCATGTCCTGGCTATTGTAAATAGAGCTGCAATGAACATTTTGGTACATGACTCTTTTTGAATTATGGTTTTCTCAGGGTATATGCCCAGTAGTGGGATTGCTGGGCCGTATGGTAGTTCTACTTTTAGCTTTTTAAGGAACCTCCATACTGTTCTCCGGAGTGGCTGTATCAATTTACATTCCCACCAGCAGTGCAAGAGGGTTCCCTTTTCTCCACACCCTCTCCAGCATTTATTATTTCTAGAGTTTTTGATGATGGCCAATCTGACCGGTGTGAGATGATATCTCATTGTCGTTTTGATTTGCATTTCTCTAATGATTAATGATGATGAGCATTCTTTCATGTGTTTGTTGGCGATCTGTATATCTTCTTTGGAGAAATGTCTATTTAGTTCTTCTGCCCATTTTTGGATTGGGTTGTTTGTTTTTTTGTTATTGAGCTGCAAGAGTTGCTTATAAATTTTGGATATTAATCCTTTGTCAGTTGCTTCATTTGTAAATATTTTCTCCCATTCTGACGGTTGTCTTTTCGTCTTGCTTATGGTTTCCTTTGCTGTGGAAAAGCTTTTCATTAGGTCCCTTTTTTTTGTTTTGTTTTTATTGCCATTTCTCTAGGAGGTAGGTCAAAAAGGATCTTCCTGTGATTTATGTCATGGAGTGTTCTATGTTTTCCTCTAAGAGTTTAATAGTATCTGGCCTTACGTTTAGGTCTTTAATCCATTTTGAGTTGATTTTTGTGTATGGTGTTAGGGAGTGTTCTCATTTCATTCTTTACATGTAGCTGTCCAGTTTTCCCAGCACCACTTATTGAAGAGGCTGTCTTTTCTCCACTGTATATTCTTCCCTCCTTTATCAAAGATAAGGTGACCATATGTGTGTGGGTTTATCTCTGGGCTTTCTATCCTGTTCCATTGATCTATATTTCTGTTTTTGTGCCAGTACCATACTGTCTTGATTACTGTAGCTTTGTAGTATAGTCTGAAGTCAGGGAACATGATTCCACCAGCTCTGTTTCTCTTCTTCAAGATTGTTTTGGCAATTCGGGGTCTTTTGTGTTTCCATACAAATTGTGAGATGTTTTGTTCTAGTTTTGTGAAAAATGCCAGTGGTAGTTTGATAGGGATTGCATTGAATCTGTAGATTGCTTTGGGTAGTATAGTCATTTTCACAGTAGTTGATTCTTCCAATCCAAGAACATGGTATATCTCTCCATCTCTTTGTATCACCTTCAATTTCTTTCATCAGTGTCTTATGTGTCTTATAATTTTCTGCATACAGGTCCTTTGTCTCCTTAGGTAGGTTTATTCCTAGATATTTTATTCTTTTTGTTGCAATGGTAAATGGAAGTGTTTTCTTAATTTCACTCTCAGATTTTTCATCATTAGTGTATAGGAATGCCAGAGATTTCTGTGCATTAATTTTGTATCCTGCTACTTTACCAAATTCATTGATTAGCCCTAGTAGTTTTCTGGTAGCATCTTTAGGATTCTCTATGTATAGTATCATGTCATCTGCAAACAGTGACAGATTTACTTCTTTTCTGATTTGGACTCCTTTTATTTCTTTTTCTACTCTGATTGCTGTGGCTAAAACTTCCAAAACTATGTTGAATAATAATGGTGGGAGTGGGCAACCTTATCTTGTTCCTTATCTTAGTGGAAATGGTTTCAGTTTTTCACCATTAAGGACGATTTTGGCCATGGGTTTGTCATATATGACCTTTATTATGTTGAGGAACGTTCCCTCTATGCCTACTTTCTGGAAGGTATTTATCATAAATGGGTGTTAAATTTTGTCAAAAGCTTTCTCTGTATCTATTATGATAATCATATGGTTTTTCTCCTACAATTTGTTAATATGGTGTATTACATTGATTGATTTGAGTATATTAAAGAATCCTTGCATTCCTGGGATAAACCCCACTTGATCATGGGGTATGATCCTTTTAATGTGCTGTTGGATTCTGTTTGCTAGTATTTTGTTGAGGATTTTTGCATCTATGTTCATCAGTGATATTGGCATGTAGTTTTCTTTCTTTGTGACATCTTTGTCTGGTTTGGGTATCAGGGTGATGGTGCCCTTGTAGAATGAGTTTGGGAGTGTTCCTCCCTCTGCTTTATTTTGGAAGAGTTTGAGAAGGATAGGTGTTAGCTCTTCTCTAAATGTGTGATAGAATTCGCCTGTGAAGCCATCTGGTCCTGGGCTTTTGTTTGTTGGAAGATTTTTTTTATCACAGCTTCAATTTCAGTGTTTGTGATTGGTTTGTTTATATTTTCTATTTCTTCCTGGTTCAGTCTCAGAAGGTTGTGCATTTCTAAGAATTTGTCCATTTATTCCAGGTTGTCCATTTTTTTGGCATATAGTTGCTTGTAGTAATCTCTCATGATCCTTTGTACTTCTGCAATGTCAATTGTTACTTCTCTTTTTTTCATTTCTAATTCTATTGATATGAGTCTTCTCCCTTTTTTTCTTGATGAGTCTGGCTAATGGTTTATCAATTTGTTTATCTTCTCAAAGAACCAGCTTTTAGTTTTATTGATATTTGCTATCATTTCCTTCATTTCTTTTTCACTTATTTCTGATGTGATTTTTATGATTTCTTTCCTTCTGCTAAATTTGTGGTTTTTTTCTTCTTCTTTCTCTTATTGCTTTAGGTGTAAGATTAGGTTGTTTATTTGAGATGTTTCTTGTTTCTTGAGGTAGGATTGTATTGCTATAAACTTCCCTCTTAGAACTG